>NW_027069652.1:1183442-1188229 GCF_002906115.3 Quercus suber | reverse complement strand
GATCGAGTTGCAGTCGACGGATGGACCTCAGTTTGCGTTGGAGGGAGCCGATTGGGTTGGAGGTTGGGTGAAGAGAGAGATCGTAGATTTGAGATTGCTTACCCAAACGAAAATCTCTAAAGCTCTCTTTCTCAAATGAAAATCTCTCTCTCTCTCTCTCTCTCTCATCTTTCTAAAGCTCTAAAGTCTCTCTCTCAAATTATGGATTTGGGAAAATCTCTAAAGTTTTTTCTCGGATCAATGGTTGTGAAGTGGTGGTTGGTCCGGTGGTCGTTGGGGGTGGATTGTTGGATGGGTTTGATGTTGGTGTGGGTTGCAGTGGCTTGATGGACTGATCGGTGACAGTGGCGATGAGTGGTAGTCTAATTTGTTCATGTGGGTTTTAGATTGCATGAGTAGTTGGTTGGTTGGTCAGATTGGTGATCATTGGTTGGGTTTGTTGTTGGTTTGGGTTTCGGATTGCAAGGTATTTTTTGGGTTTCAGTGAGGTGATTGACCAAAAACGCTGAGCATAACAATGTCGGGCTAGGTTTCAGGTTGCTGCTATGTTTATTTTAAATTTTTGGGTTTGTTTTTTTCATGTGGATTTTATTATTTTTCTGGGTTTATGGGTTTGATTTGTTGGAGGATTCGGTGGAGGAAAGCGATTTTGAATGAATTTTTGCATATTTATTTGCTGAGAAAATGTAATAAAAGAAAAGAAAATATTGATTATTTTAATTTTCTGGGCAACCTTCATATTCTTTCCCGAAGAACATCAAGAACATGTTACTTTGTTCTTCCGAAAATAATGAAAAGAAAAAAAAGAAAAAAAAAATTTAATTACTCTTTTTAATTGGTTTATGTTTGTCATTGTGTTATTTGTGTTTATGATCTTATATTAATGTTTAAATTTGAGTCTGTGTTTTTTGTGTTTGGTTCTGGGTCTGTGCTTTATGTTCTTGTGTTGATGTTTAAATCTGTAATTGTGTTCTTGTTCAAAATGAATTAGATCTGAATTGATGTATTTTATTGTTTTTAATTTTGTTTTTTCTTTTTTAATTTCGTTAAAATTGATTAATAAATTTTTTTATATTTAGAAGCTGACGTGGCATTTTTTTAAATGCTAATTAAAATTTTTTATTATTTTTTAATTGGCCATGTCAGCATCAATTTGCCACCTAAGCAATTTCCGTTGGTGGGCTAACAGAAAGGACCGAAATGGAACACGTTAATTGATTTAGGGGTTAACAATGGTAAAATTAAAATGTAGGAACTAAAATGGAAAAAAGCCAAAATGTAGGGATTAAAAGTGCATTTATGCCAAAAATATTCAAATCTAGTTTGCTATGCTAATACTAGGTTTATGGCCTATCTTGGCTATGTGTTTGCCTCTCTTCTGATCTACACAACGGTTAGTCTTCAAATTTCAAACACTTATTGAAAAATGTTTCCATCTGGTCATGAATCTTGAAATTGTATTATTAAATAGTACCCTTTTAAACTACAAGTTCAGAGAATAGAAAGAGAATAGAAAGAAAACCGTATTTTGCAAATTTCGTATTGGGGTTTAGACTATTGAATTTCTTCATTATTATGGCATTTTTATTTACTTCTTCATATTTTATTAAGCCATTTTGGTCTCACATTTTGGTACATTTGTGTGGCTGTATGTGCCTTCATTTCGGCATTATGGGAAATTCTACAGGTATATGAGTGAAATTTCATATTAATTTGATTCCTAAAAATATTTTCAAATAGGAGTCATATTTGAAATTTTCAAATATGGTGCTGAAATGAAGGCACATACAGTCATGCAAATGTCCTGTACTGTGAGACCAAAATGACTAATAAAGTATGAAGAAATAAATAAAAAGGCCATAATCATGAAGAAATTCAATAGTCTGAACCCCAATACGAAATTTGTGCAATACGGTTTTCTTTCTATTCTCTGAACCTGCAGTTTAAAAGGCTACTAATTAATAACACAATTTCAAGATTCATGACCAGATAGAAAGTTAAAAGTGTTTGAAATTTGAAGGCTCATCGTTGGGTAGATCAGAAGAGTGGCAAAACACAGCCCGGATAGGCCATAAACCTAGTATTAGCGTAGCAAACTAGATATGAATATTTAGATATGAATATTTTTTGCATACGCACTTAATTTTTTTTATTAGAGAGCAAATTAAACTTCATAAAAGGAAACAAGACATTTAAAGGAAAAAAAGAATTGATTTAATCATACCACCATTTTCTTGTCTCATGTGACAAGTTCTGCAAAGCCATATTGGATGGCAAAGAAGCACAAAGCAAGAATAATTCTAGCAACACGTCTCACAATGTTAATGGACTTCAAGTGCTCTTGTCCTTCATACCACCAAATTTTCCAACTGTATATAGCCATTTTATCCTGTCCTCCCAATCCTGCACTATCTTCTTTCAAGAAAATCCCAAATGATTAAAAACGAAACGGATGTACAACCATGAAGCTACCAGGATGAACATTGAGGAACATATAACTATGTTGAAATCCTGAGCAGCAAGTTTAAAGTAAATCAATATTATGAGGATATCCATCGCTTGCACATGGTGACTCCTTGAATACATTTGGTAATTCTCAGCAAACCTTTTATGCCGGATTACAAAACCATGCCTTGTTGCTCTATACTTTGCCCCACCTTGCATGATTGTATGCCCAAAATAATGGGCCGAGCCCAAGTGAAAAAAGGAAAAATCCATTTTGATAGTGTATTTGCATGGTAAATATCTCAAATAATGCCTTTAGAAACCCACTCTCTACTCCAATTTCAATGAAAGTAGGCACCGAAACTAATAACCCTATCGGTAGAAAAAATTGGGTACCTATTACAAATTTTGCCTAAATTCTTATCCGTGATTTATTACTAGTTGACTGAATTTTCTCTTTTACTTGTTCATTGTTTTTTTTTTCTTCTAAGACTTATTATTTTAGTGTAAACGTTTTCTGAAAATAAAAATTAAAAATATGAATAAAGTAGTGGCAATTCATATTTTAATTTTATAACCAAAAAAATAAAAATAAAAATAAAAATAGCACCACATAAAGGATGTTAATAAAGTCAGATTTACTATTGCACACTCTTGGCACGATGATCACCCTATAAATGTTTGTGGAGTGTGGGGAGTAAGGACCGAAGTTCAAGTTTCTAAGAGAGCTGATTTGGTGCTACAAATGGATTGTGAATAAAGAGTAAGATATTCACTTTTGTAACAATATTATCTGTTGGTCTTTATAAAAGATTAATTGGCCCATATAGCTAGATAAACCTGTATATTATATATTTTTATTCACATCTGAGATCATAAGTTCTTGTATTAGTGACTAAGGCTAATTGGATTACATCTTTTCATTTGTTCATTTGCAAATATATATCAAAAATTTGGTAAAATGAAAAATTGGATTAATTAGAAAAGAGTGTACAAAAGCTTATATATAAGCTATACAGAGAAAGAAGAAAAACTAAAACGCCATACAAGCTACAAGTCGTTTAGACTACATTTTAATGACTACTGTCGTTTTTCTCTATTTCAATTCTGTAGGTTCTCTTGCTTTCCACTTCTGTCGAGCCCAGCTGCTCTTGTTTCTTCTTCGTTCTGATAATACCTGACAATTACTTTCATTGATTCTACCAATTTTATTGGGAAAATGAAAGCCAATTCCTAACCTGGGGTTTTGAAATGGCTATTCTTTCCTTGTATCTCTTTACTTCTTCAGTGCATTGGATTTATGAATTGCTACCAAAGGTATATGGAGTTGGAATGAGATTTTAGATTGCCTACTGTCCACAGAATGACGATACTTCCCATGGAATAACCTTTTTTTTCCTCGTTTAGTGTTAAAGTTTAACTCAAGGCAAACATAATAATATATACTTTCCTTAATTTTTTTACTTTCTTTCTTTTAATTTTATTTTCATATTGTTTTCAGCCTTCTGGTTATTTTCATCCTGAAGTTAATATTAATATTTGTATACTTTGGTGTTGGTGCAAAAAAAAAATTAAAAAAAAAAAACCCAAAAACCAAAACGTTTTCTATTTTCTTATTTTTGTAAACATAGGCACAAACAAGTGTTTGGTGATGTTATGCATAGATGATGGTACTTACAATGGGTCTTCACTTATCTTTGATGATGCTTGATTAAGGGAGTCAATTTCGGTTTGGCCTAGAGAACGAAATATTTTGGTACTAGTTGATAGTGATATACCGTTTCGAAATTACTGCTATTTATATATTTCTATACATAAATATATATAATTTTATTATTTATGTAAATATGAATTTATGAATTTTTATGTTTATCAACATAAAATTTAAAATTCATATATTTTACAAGCCTACGTATTAGCTTAAGTACATTAACCAATAAATTAAATTAAATAAAATGTTTTTTTAATATTTGATTTTTTGTATCAACCAAAATGCCAATACAATCAAAATAGGCCGGTACAACCCGGTATTTTTTCCGGTATGTTTTGGAGGAGTATCAGTATCGATTTAACATAATTCTAGTTTTTTGAAGTTGCGATAGTACCTCACCTATTTATAAAGATGTGTTTTCACTTTTTAGGCACCAAAAGTTGTGCAATTGATGTAGAAACAAGAGTTTAATTCATCTTTTACATTTCTAGATCGCAGGGGAAGGAAATTGGATTTTCAATATAAAAAAAAAATGATAGTATCAAATTGGGTCATGCAAGCGTACAATGATTCAAAGTGCTAATCAACAATTGGGTCACTGTGTATCAATTTGATACTGATTGGGTCACTG
>NW_027069652.1:1122912-1174728 GCF_002906115.3 Quercus suber | reverse complement strand
AGGTACGGATGTTGATAGGTACGGTTCCTGGATGTTAGTGGCACGTAGAAAGGCTGGGCAGAGAGGGACAAACAGTTCTGTTAGTCTAGGGGGCCCTACGAAGGCTGGTTTGGGGTCACAGCCACGCAACAAGAGACAAGGATATTTGGGCGGGCTGAAGGAGTGGGCGAATGGTATGGGTAATTCAATAGCTGTTGAAGTTTTAGAGAGGCATATGGCTGATGGGCCATTTGAAGTGGGCCGAGAGGCTAGTGCTAGTAAGGAAGGGGTAAATGTGAGGCCCCATAACCGATCCAGCGCTTCTGTAAAGGGTAAAAAAGAGATTGCAAGAACTAAAGTCACTAAGTGGAATGGCAAGGAAATTGTTGGAAGTTCTGGGAAGTTTCTAGTCAACAACTCGCTGAAGTGGTCTTCACTTAATACCATTGGCGAGAGAAATACCTCTCCTGATCAATTTCAGTTCTCGGCAACTAGCCAAGCCGAAGTGGGAAAGCAATCTCAGAGGCAATCCGATTATGGCGGGCAGCGTATTGATGGAGGTTTTAATAACCACGAACCAAATTTGGGGGAGGATTCTCATCCCATGGTGGCAGATTCAGGGGAGTATTCAGAGGTTGCTCCTCCAAGTACCATAAATTCAAGTTTTGCGCAATAAGAACCCAGTAGAGTCATTCTTGGAGAAAAGGATGTTGGCTGGTCACACCAACATCAAGATTATTCAGGTAATCACACCAACTCTAGAGTTCAACGCATAAGCAGTGGTGAGGGGAATGAATATGGGTGTGCTAGTACACATGCTAACTTTGTGCCAAGGAATGGGGAAAACAAAGGAGATGTTGGTGATGATGGGATGGAATTGGAGGAGGGAAGTGGAGCTCCTACTCTCCATTGATGTGTTCCGATCCTTTTACCATATGTTATCCATGAATATAATAGTATGGAATTGCAGGGGCGCTCTGAAGCCCAACTTTCAGAGTCATGTTAGGGAGCTTGTGAGAAATCATAATCCTAGTATTATGGTGGTCATGAAAACTCGTATTGGGGGAGACAGAGCTAAGGAGATAACTGATCGGCTGCCTTTCGACAACGCCATTCATACGGAGACGATTGGTTTTTCTGGTGGCATCTGGCTGCTTTGGAATTCAGATAGTGTGGAGGTTGTTCAACTCGCTAGCACGGAGCAAGAGATTCACGTGGAAGTTAAGGTATTACCTACTAACCTGTCTTGGATTTTTTCTGCTGTATATGCTAGTCCTAGATGTGTAGAGAGACAGATTTTGTGGGAGACTCTTTCTAAGGTTGCTGAGCTTCATAATCTGCCGTAGGTTATAGTTGGGGATTTTAATGAACCTCTTGCTGATGAGGATAAATTTGGGGGGAGGCCAGTTAGCTTGGCCAGATCTCTTCTCTTTAAGGAGTGTCTTGATAAATGTAATATGGTAGACATGGGGTTCAGTGGGCCAAAATATACTTGGACTAACAGAAGGGAGGTCAGTAGCCTTATTCAAGAGAGAATTGATAGGTTCTTCATGAATCCTAGTTGGTGTCTACTTTACCCAGATGCTAAAGTTTCCCATCTCACGAGGTGTCATTCAGATCACTGCCCTGTACTAATGGAAACTAATCCTAGAGATCAATTGTTTCTTAATAGGCCTTTTAAATTTTAGAGTTTTTGGTTATCCGATCCTTCTTTCCCTTCTGTTGTGAACCAGGCTTGGAGACAGCCTAGGAAACTTATGGAAGCAATTGACACCTTTGCTAAAAAAGCCACCCTGTGGAATAAAAATCACTTCGGTAATATTTTCCATAAAAAGAAGAGAATCATGGCTCGACTAGATGGTGTTCATAGGGTGATGGCATCGGACCCTTCTGCCTCTTTAGTGAGCCTTGAGAACCAACTTATCAAGGAACTGGATGTTGTGTTGGAGCAAGAAAAGGATCTGTGGGCGCTTAAATCTAGAATAAACTGGATGGTCTTGGGGGATAGGAACACTGCCTTCTATCATGTTTCTGCGATTACCCGAAGGAAGCGTAATCTTATTACAACAATCAAGAATGAAGTGGGCAACTAGTTAACTGAGGAGAGGGATGTTGTCACCCATATAAGGGAGGGTTTCATGAAACTTTATACTACCAGCCAGGAGGCAGGACCTGGAGATATAAGGTTTCCTCAAAAATGGCAAGTCAAACTTTCAGATGTTGAGAAGGAAAGCATAAGCCATATGGTGACAGATGAAGAAATATTCACAGCTATCTGGTCTCTTAAAGCTTTTAAAGCTCCCGGGCCGGATGGGTTACATGCCGGGTTCTTTCAAAGGTTTTGGCACTTAGTAGGAGGGTCGGTCAGAGAAGAAGTGAAGTATGTGTTCAGGGAAAGAAAGGTTCCGGAATATTTGAATAGAACCAACATTGTGCTCATTCCGAAGAAGCAAGGACCTGAATCCTTTAGCAATTACCGACCCATTAGTCTTTGTAACTCGGTGTACAAGATTATCTCCAAAATCATAGTTAGCAGAATCAGACCGCTCCTAGATCAGCTTGTTTCGCCGTGTCAAGCGGCGTTTGTGCCAGGAAGAAGGGGGGTGGATAATGTTATCATTGTCTAGGTGATAATCCATTCTATGGGGAAAGCTAAGGGAAATGTGGGATATATGGTGATCAAGATTGATCTAGAAAAGGCCTACGACAAACTTGAATGGAGCTTTATTAAGGGAATGCTGAGTAGATACAATTTCCCAGAAAATCTTATTGAGCTTATGATGAATTGCATATCATCAGTATCTACCTCAATTTTATTTAATGGAGGAAGTCTTGATTCCTTTCGGCCTACCAGAGGCATAAGGCAAGGGGATCCCTTATCCCCATACATATTCATCTTGTGCATGGAGCTATTAGGCCAACTTATCCAAGAAAAATGTGAAGCTAAAGTTTGGTGCCCGGTAAAAGCTTCTAGGAGTGGCCCCCCCTTCTCCCACTTGTTTTTTGCGAATGATTTAGTACTTTTTGCTAAAGCTAATGCAGAAAATTGTGTAGCCATCAGGGAAGTTCTTGATAAATTTTGTAGTCTATCTGGGCAAACAGTGAGTGAAGCAAAGTCTAGGGTCTATTTTTCCCCAAATATTGACTCTAGTGACAAAGAGGCCTTTAGTGACATCCTTGGCTTCCATCCGACGGAGTGTTTGGGGAAGTACTTAGGATTCCCTATCAAGCATCAAGGAAACAGCAGTCAAGATTTTAATTTTGTGTTGGATAGAGTAAAGAGTAAGTTGGCGGGGTGGAAGGCCAATCTTCTATCCATGGCAGGAAGGGTGGTGCTAGTTCAAGCATCTTCATCAGCAATACCAGCCTACGTTATGCAAAGCAACCAGCTGCCTACAAGAGTTTTGGAAGGCATTGATAGGGTAAACAGAAATTTCTTATGGGGTTCAGATGAGAGTAAGGGAAAAATGCACTGGGTAGGGTGGCAGAAGGTAACCAGACCAAAGGAAGAAGGGGGTCTGGGTCTACAAACTGCAAAAGGAAGGAATACTGCTCTATTGGCAAAATTGAACTGGAGATTCCACACTGAGATGAAGACGCCTTGGGCCAAAGTTCTCAGGCATAAATACTACAACCACCAAAGACTAAATTCCAGAAATGCCAGTAAACTTCCAAGCTCCAGAATTTGGAAAAGCTTAAAGAAAGGTGAAGAGATCTTTAAGAAGGGTATTAGATGGCTGCCTGGCTCTGATAGTAATCTTGACTTCTGGAACGATAGTTGGTCTACTCATGGTCCATTGAGGAATACTATTCATGGTCCTTTGACTCGGGAAGCTTCGAAGTTAAGAGTCAAGGATGTTGTAGATTGTTCAGGCATATGGAATTGGAGTATCCTCCAAATGGCTTTACCTTGTGAGATTTCTGATGAACTTAAAGCTACGCCCATTCCTCTTTTTTCCAATGTGGAGGACAAATTAGCTTGGAATTATTCGCCAAGAGGAGGGTTTGACCTTAAGAGTGCATATCTTCTAACCATTGATTCCAGAGGGGATGCCCCTTTTAAAGGCAATTGGATTTGGAAATTAAAGACCATGCCGAGAATCCAAGCTTTCTTATGGAAGTGTATGCATAATAGCATCGGAGTGAATCAATGCTTGAGGGCTAGAGGTGTTCAGGTTGAGGCCTACTGCCCCCGCTGCCACATAGAAGTTGAGTCCATCCTCCATGCCTTGTGTGACTGCCCTGCAAGCAAAAGGATCTGGCAGAATTGGGTAAACCAGCAACAGATTCTTTCTTTTCTAACCAAAATTTGCAGGAGTGGCTTTGCTTAAATGCTAAATCAGGTCAACAACACAACTCAGGTAACATTTCATGGTTTCAGGTATTTCTTTTCGCTATTTGGTTGATTTGGAAAGATAGGAACCAGCATGTGTTCAGGAATAAATCTCTAAACCCGAATTTGGCTAAAGTAATCCTGGACCGTGCATTGGAGTTTGGTTTATGTGCTTGCAATCATCTAGCTACTAAAAGGATGATCTTGAAGAGTGTAAGATGGGAGAAGCCGAGGAATGGTTGGTTGACTCTTAACACTGATGGATCGGCATTAGGAAGTTCTGGGTTGGCTGATGGAGGTGGATTAATTAGAGATGGTAATGGCAATTGGGTAATCGGATTTGCTAGGAAGATCGGGACTACTACCAGCTTCTTGGCAGAGCTTTGGGCGCTCCGTGATGGACTTCGTCTGTGTCTGCAAGTTCAAGCCCAAGCTGTCTGCATTGAGTTAGATGCAAAAGCCGTGGTTGATGCCTTCAATTCGCTAAGCTGTTTGAACACTATCATATCCACTATTATGGAAGACTGCAAGCACTTGATTACACAGATCCCCAAGCGAGAGTCAGGCATGTTTACAGAGAAGCCAACAGATGTGCAGATTTCTTAGCTAAGTTAGGCACAACCCTTGAGAATGATTTTTCCATTTTTACTAGTCCTCCTATGGACCTGCTTTCCTTTTTGGAGGCTGATGCTTTGGTATGTCTGTAAACAGGCTTTGTCCTGATATTTTGGTTTCTGTTTAGTCTTAATATATTCCTTTTCTACCAAAAAAAAAAAAAAAGAAATATTTGGCCAATCTTAATGGGGTGGATTCACTAGGAAAGGAATTAGGAGTTTTGACATGTGAAAATGTCAAAATGAGAGAAAACAAATGTTTTGAGGGATGGTAACAAAATAAGTAAACTAAATAAATTATAATTAGAATAGATATAAAACTATAATTAGAGTAGGTAAACTAAATAAATTACAATTAGAATATGTATAAAATAACTAAATTATATATATATATATACATATATATATATATATAGACACACACATGTTTCTAAAAAAAAAAAAAAGAAGACACACACATTTGGGCAAGATAAATTGAGATAAGCAAAATTGGTCTCCACTTGTTTATCTTTTTGAGGCTTGGAAAACCCACACAACTCATGAGGCAAGTCGAGAGTGACAATAAATTTTTTTCATCCCTGATTATGACTTGTAATACATTTCTTTTTTGAATAATTAAATACATTTGTCAATAATCTATTGGTTTGCAAATACAAATTTCATTGTGATTGTGTGTGTGTGTTTGTGTTTATTGAGTTGACAAATTATAATGAGAGCAACATTATTTTCACGAGATCCACTATTAATACTATTTTTATTATACACCAATCATAGTTAGACACTAATTCAGTATGAAATTGGGTGTTTCTTTAAACTTATTAATATCTAAATATTGTCATTCACTTCTTCCCTAAGTTTTCCAACTTCCTACATAGCCCTCCATTGTTTAAAACAAGATTAAAGTCAAAACCTAATTTGAAACTAATTTTTTAATTAAATGTTTACTTGTTTTCCCGTGATTAACTTCCACAATAGCACAAATTCCAAGTTAAAAAATATGACATGTATTTTCAAATTAAGAGCACAATTTACTGATTTAGGATAAACACTAGATAAACAACAACAACAACAAAATGTTGAGAATAATTTTATTGCACTTTTCTCAAATGTTGTTTATTTCTTTCAAATGAAATTATCATTTCAAGATAGCGGGAAATTTTAATATAATAATTACTGCCATTATCAATATCAAGTAAGATTAAGTAGCGTAAATTGATTTTTGATTTTTTATTTTTTAAGTAGTGTAAATTTAAATTTTCAAACCAAAACGACCTCTTTTTAAGAAACCAACCATAAAAGGACTTTTTTTTAAGAAGAAAACCATAAAAGGACTTTTAGTTTAGTTTTAGAGACCATTTAATCCAAAACTCACCTTGGCTTATAGTTTTTTTTTTTTTTTGGGGACCTTTGCTTATAGTTGAAATTTGAAGAAGACTATTTGGAGTTCCCCAAAGTCCAAACGTATATTTTTTTTTTATGAACATCAAATTTTATTAACAAAACAAAGAACAAAGTCTAAACAGCAACTACAACATTAAGATGCTCTAAATTAATTATATCCATAAAAGGGCTAGGAGCATAACTCTGACCAAAACATCCAGACAAATTTTTTCCAAGGCACCAAGAAGCTAATACATGGGCTGCTTTGTTTGATTCTCTCGGACTCCACCTAAAAATAAATTGCTGGCCACGGAATGCCCATGAAAGAGTATCGGCAGTTATGGTTGATTTTCTCCAAGGCACGGCATCTGTGGGGGCTTTAAGAGCATCAATACATGCCTTGTCGTCACTCTCAACCACTACATTCTCAAACCCACGATTAACAGCTACACAAGTCGCCAAATTAATGGCTTTAGCCTTTGCTTGGAGGGAGGTTGGTTTCCACCCGTTTAGACAAGGAGAAAATCAAGTCCCCTCTCAAATCTCTCGCCACAATGGCAATAAATGAATGGTCCAAATGTATATTTAACAAGGATAGTCGTCAAAATTATTGTAAGTACGACAATAATAAAATGGGTTGGGACTTCTATTTTGCTTAGTTGTATGATAATTAAACAAGTTAATTAAAAATCATATGTAAATAAACAAACAAAATTTTATTAAAATCATAGAGTAAAATAATAAAACAAAAATTATGAAAAAACAACCTTAAGTTACTTGGTGGAAGCACAATTTTAGACTAAGTTTTTACTAAAATTAAAAAAAGAAGGGGTAGATTATAAACATAATTTATAATAAATAATGAATTTTTCTTATAAATTTATTAAAGCTTTTGGCAAACTATTTTTAATCAAAGTAATATTTTAAATGGTAACATAGTTTCATATAAAATAATTTTATCTAAATATGTTTACTTAACTTATATATGATTCCTATAAAAAAAAAAAAAAAACTTATATATGATTTGGACATTCTATTTTAACCAAGTTTAAAAATACTTTCTTTCTTTTCTAAGTTGATGAAAAGTTTAATATATACTTAATAGAATTTGCATTGACATAATTTCCCAGAAATAAATCAAATAATTTAAAAGGGAGATGGATATATGACTTTGTAGCATGAGTGCTATACATAACAAAATAAAAAGTCAAGTAGGACAAATTTCCTTCTTTCTTTCGTACAAATACCATTTTCCTTAGCATTATAAAAAATATAAAATAAAGAAACCGTGGGTGTTAAATCAAAGGGCCAATAAATTCTAATGTCCTGGTCAAAAACCTCAGCTTCGTCGTTCATAGAAAGACAAAACTGATTACACAATTATAATTATATTTTATGAGTTTTAGATAATTTAATTGGTAAAGTATTTGATGGTTAAATAAGAGATTTATGATTTAATCATTACCTATATAAAAAATCAACCGATTTCTTAGTCGATAATAAAAAAGCTATCATCAAAAGCGAAGCCATATGTTAAAACTCTCTCAAAAAAATATTATAACTATATTTCTTGTGATAATTAGATAAATACAATGAAAATTTGAGAATTTAAATAATAAATGTCTTTGTTGAAAATGCAAAAAAGTGTCAATTGAGCTAAAAGGTTATTAACATCATACAAATTAAAACTTGCTTATTTCACTACATTGCAAATTAATTTAGGGGACTACTATGCAAGTTCTTTGATTTTATTTTTATCTTACTGTGGGGTTGGGGTTTGAGCACTCCTGCTTTTGGATGAGCGGGCTCAGACTCAACTAGTCCAATACAATAAAGTTGTAGAGAGTGAGACAAAAAACTAGATTTCAGTGCATGGACAACGGTTAATATGATGTTCATAACAATCAAACATAGATGAACTGAGATTATCTAAGAAAGTTTGTCCTCGGCACAATTCGAGTAGCTTTGTAATAACAATTATTGAATGAAGATGGTTACCTGAATTCTTCCCCCCCTTTAGGATCTGTTTTTCCTATTATATAGTCATCTTTAAACGATCTTTTCCTTCAACTTGTTGATCATCCAAGCCTATACCTGACTACCGGTCCCATCAGCCACCTTACCAAACCTCCTATGAGTTGCAGCAACCAAGACAACATTGTTCAGAGGTCATTTCTCCATTAATGTGGCCAGAACATTAGTTGTCTTTGTTGAAAATGCAAAAAATTGCCAATTGAGCTAAAAGGTTATTAACATCATACAAATTAAAACTTGCTTATTTCACTACATTGCAAATTAATTTAGGGGACTACTATGCAAGTCCTTTGATTTTATTTTTATCTTACTGTGGGGTTGGGGTTTGAGCACTCTTGCTTTTGGATGAGCGGGCTCAGACTCAACTAGCCCAATACAATGAATTTGTAGAGAGTGGGACAAAGAACTAGACTTTAGTACATGGACAACAATTAATATGATGTTCATAACAATCAAACATAGATGAACTGAGATTATCTAAGAAAGTTTGTCCTTGGCACAATCCGAGGAGCTTTGTAATAATAATTATTGAATGAGGATGGTTACTTGAATTCTTCCCCCCCTTTAAGATCCGTTTTTCCTATTATATAGTCCTCTTTAAACGATCTTTTCCTTCCACTTGTTGATCATCCAAGCCTATACCTGACTACCCGTCCCATCAGCCACCTTACCAAACCTCCTATGAGTTGCAGCAACTAAGGCAGCATTGTTCAGAGGTCATTTCTCCATTAATGCGGTCAGAACGTTAATTGTGCGCATTTAATGTGTAGGTGACAGTTTCTCATTTAATTGCTCCTCCACTATACTTTCATGGATGACCCATCATACTTGTCTTTTTCTTGGGGTGCTTAGCACTGTTCAAAAGTCATTTCTCCATTAATGCGGCCAGAACGTTAGTTATGCGCATTTAATGTGGAGGTGACAGTTTCTCCTTGAATTGCTCCTCCACTATGCTTCCATGGATGACCCATCATACTTGTCTTTTTCCTTCCACTTGTTGATCATCCAAGCCTATACCGGACTACGCATCCCATCAGCCACCTTACCAAACCTCCTATGAGTAGCAGCAACCAAGGCAGCACTGTTCAGAGGTCATTTCTCCATTAATGCGGCCAGAACGTTAGTTGTGTGTATTTACTGTGGAGGTGACAGTTTCTCTTTGAATTACTCATCCACTATGCTTCCATGGATGACTCATCATACTTGTCTTTTTCTTAGGGTGCTTAGGGAGGCCGCCTTTGGTGGCGTGCTGCCCTTCCTTTCTATGGTCTCGGATGGCCGAGGACAGGATCGTCCTCGGCGATATTTCTTGACAACTTGGGCTTTCTACGCTCATAATCGGACGATTCTTCATCCTCGACGTGGGCCTTGGGCTTAATATAAAGTGGGCTGAGGTCGCCAGATTCTTAGGCCCCACACTTACAAAAAGAAAAATTTTAATACAAAAAAATTTCTCAAAATAATAATAATAATATGACAACCTTACATTTGCGTCAAGATTTAAGTGAATTTTTTCATTTTTTTTGGCTAAAAATTTAAGTGAATTTCTTAAAGATGAAAGTATTTAGATCTTGTATATACTTGGAAGTTGGAAGTAAAAAAATTGATGTTCATAAATGCTTTTCAGACAAGTAAAACAATAGACTTTTTTATTTATACAAACCTTACTCGTAGTTGTTGTCTTATATGAGTAATTATCTTTTATTCATTGTATAGCAACAGACATAGTACATTAATGCACAATATAAAAGGTTTTTTTATTTATTTATTATTTATTATTTTTAAAGTGATAAAAGGTTTTTAAAAAATGAAGTAATAATACTCCGTATATGTATAAAACATTAAATAGGCCGATTGGACAAAAACATATGATAGAAACAGTTTTACTATGCCAATATTTAAAGGAGTGTGTCTGACAAACAGATAATTAAATCATTCTCCCAAAAAAAAAAGATAATTAAATAATAATATTAAAATGAGCTTGTGGGAAATATTTTGATCAATCATACCAAAACAACTGTAATTGAATCTTTGATACACTACCATTCTTTATTTTGGGGAATATTAGGAAAATTTTAATGGAAAAAATCACAAGAAGAGTAGACTTAGAGGTATGATTGAATTGTTGTTTTTAAGATGATATTAATTTACCTCCACTATAATCATTTAGCTAGCAAACTTAGAGAATCTTGTGAATTTTTATTAAGGTATTGTAAAATGCGTATTGTGTAAATGGACGTGTATATATATATATATATTGAGTCATTAGAGTTTCAATTCAGAAAGTAACATTGGCTAGGCTCTTTATATATTGTATGAGTATGATATTTAAAAAAATTAAACTGAAATGATAAATGCCATAAGGCCCATGGCACAAATATGAAAAAGGAAACAAAATAATTATTCCTAATACAGACAATTTATCAAGAAATGACATGTTATAATTTAAAAAAATATTATGTCTACAACATTATCACAAAATTAGAGTATCTATTTTAAAGCAGAATTAAAATCAAGTTTATAAACATTAGTCTTCTTCTTATTCTAAAAAAAAATATAAAATTATGCATGACTTTGCATGAACTAACGATTTGGCTGATGAGATGTTTATGGTAATATTGATACATCAATGACGTTCATATTCAGTTAAATGTGACCTCCAGGATCCAGTTCCTCAAAGTTGACCAAAAAAAAAAAGTAATGGGCTTGGTAGGTAAGAGCCATCAAAAATAGCAAAACAAGGATTACATTTAAATCTTCCTCTTCAATTGAAATTTTCAACAGCGTGTAGTCAAACATATATGCATTAATTGCTTTGACATTAAGCAGCACATATTGTTTGCCCTGTTAATATGCTTGTATCTGTCATTTGCACGTGATTCAGTCAAGCATTGTGTAATGCTGTTTATTATGTAATATGTATACATTTTTATTTTCTTCATTTGTAAGGTTAACGAAAGAGTGACGCAATTGCACCCACCAAATTGGAATTTTGACTGGATTTATGTGCATTTGTGCCTACCTACTCGGATCTCTGTTCAACATTTTTTTTTTGAATGGCTCTGTTCAACATTTTCACACATTGGCGTGCCACACATGCAATTCGATGCCTAATCCACTATATAATACTGTGTGTTCCCACAGTTTCAAATTTCAAGAAGTCTACATATACATAATTTTGTTCACAATCAGTGATGTGATAACTGATAAGATTTCAATTTATAACACCCGGCTCTATTATCTACGGGATTTTTATTTTTGTCATGAAGCTAAGTTCGGATTTTATATAGGCGGGGATTGAATCTCAAATTTTTTTTCAATAAGAAGAGGCTTTATTAGTTGAGTTAATTGATATTAATGGTAAATGTTATAAGTTGTTAATGATAACTATATGAAAATTACTATTTCAATAAACTGTGAAAAATGTTTTGTCTACATACTTTTGTTCGTATTAATTAAGATCATCTGCCTGAGGCCAACTGGCTAGTTAGACCTGTTCAATAATGATCATGTTTGAGAATGGTTCTTTCATTTATTATATAATTCTTGGAACGAATGATCATGATTGAAAGGCAGGTTAAGAACAATTGGAGAGTATTAATTTTGAACCCAAACGTATAATTAACCGACGTTTTAAAAAGTCAACAAGAAGTTGGTGAGATTTTTAGTTTACATTGTTTAGTAATTAACCGACACGCTTTTGGAGTTACTGTATATATTGGGACGGTGAGAGCAATTTAATATAATTCGATTTGTTGGATGATCTTTTTCACACTGTTTGAAAACAATTACAAGGAAACTGGCGTTTCTCACATTCCTTCGTAAAAGATTTTTTATTTTATTTTTTATTAAATGTAGAAGAAAAATTTTAAGATATTTTTGGCTCTTCATGACAATTTGATTTAAAACCTCTCAAACTTATCTCAATATTATGACTTTTGAGAACGCCATAACTGGCTGAAAATAGTCAAAGAGAGAACTTAATTAGCTAGTTGTAGACTTTTTAGTACCTTCAAGGAAATCAATATTGTGGGTCCAGAGATAGTCCTTCCTAACTGACACTTGATATATATATATATATATATCAATTACAAGGAAACTGGCGTTTCTCACATTCCTTCGTAAAAGATTTTTTATTTTATTTTTTATTAAATGTAGAAGAAAAATTTTAAGATATTTTTGGCTCTTCATGACAATTTGATTTAAAACCTCTCAAACTTATCTCAATATTATGACTTTTGAGAACGCCATAACTGGCTGAAAATAGTCAAAGAGAGAACTTAATTAGCTAGTTGTAGACTTTTTAGTACCTTCAAGGAAATCAATATTGTGGGTCCAGAGATAGTCCTTCCTAACTGACACTTGATATATATATATATATATATAGATTTATAATATTTAACTTGTGAAATGAATCCATTTTAAGTAGAAATAATTCATATATATATATATATCTAATGTATAAGATGATTATTGTTAAACCAGTGTTGACTTTGATTTAACAATAATCATCTTATATATTAGATACATGCATTCTCTCTTTTAGGATGTATGGGCCCTATATACTAGTGTGTGACTCATATGTTAAAAAAATGCACGTATTTAAGGTACGGGATATATATCTTTTTAAGTTTGAATGTTTGTTTAGAATTAAAAATAAACCATCAATAATGACTTGGGCATTAGTCACCCCACGAGGACTAAGACTTTATTGATGTTAAAAATTTGGAAGTTATTATTAATTTTATTAAAAGAAGTTTATAAATATAATTGGTTTCAAATCAATAACATAAAACCACCGTGCACCCTTGGTGCATTAGACACTCCACAAATATAAGTGTTTGTGGAATGTGGAGGATAAAAGTCGGGGTTAAAGTTTTCAAGCGAGAGTTTCATGTGTATATATACTTAGATTAGACTAAAGTAAAAATTTTATTTTGTATATAAAAAAAAATCAATAACATAATAAATAAAAATTTTAAATTACCATATACTCAAAAGTTGATATATCAATTCATTATATTTTTATAATAATATTTATAATACCCGTAAACACCATTTTTTTTAAACAAGAAACTATAGTTATTTTATTATCAA
Organism: Quercus suber; assembly: GCF_002906115.3. NCBI lineage: Eukaryota > Viridiplantae > Streptophyta > Magnoliopsida > Fagales > Fagaceae > Quercus > Quercus suber. Next base: position 1,161,291 of record NW_027069652.1, on the reverse strand, counting down.
ACAACTCATCACGTATAACTTTTCACAATGTCGAGGGATTTCATTTTCACGTATACCTAAAACTATTTCCCTGCAAGAGTAGAAGCTAATGATCTGTTGCAACAACTTGGGTGGCACAATCTGCAGAATTGGGTGTCACTGTACTGAACCCATGGATCTTGTCCCTTAATTACTTCTTGCAGAAGAGATCGATGTTCAACTATATCCATATGGGCAGCACATCATGATTCATGAGCTCTATTGTTGTTTTCTTTCTCATTAATCTATTTGTGATCACTTTCCAAAACAATAATATTACTTGTCCGTTTCTTCATCATGTTGCACACTTCATTGTTGCATGTGGCCCTGTATCGTACTGATATGATTTGATATATATATATATATATATATGCTGCAGTTTATATACAATGCATGAGAGAGAGGGACTATATATATATATACATATATCCCCCTCAAAGTTTGTTTTGGCTGATCGATATCCTCCTCAATTTGAGTAGGGGATTGTGTTTTGTTGTTTGTAGTATTTGCAGGTGACATGTATACAACTCAGCGGTAATTGTTTAACCAGTATTGACACTGAATTTTATGGTATCTATATATGTACGAACATTATCTTCAAATTATTATTATCTTGATACCTACTAAACTAATATTTCAACATCTGGGTGATGATAGCATGAATAGAAATCCTTTGTAAAATTTTTAATGTTCCAATCTATATAAAGTTAAAAAAAAAAAAAAAAAAAAAAAAAAAAAAAAAAAAAAACTCGTACATGATATAATACTGCAGTTGGTGGAGCATAAAGTGAGATGTTAAGAGTGAAACGATGACACGATTTTTTGTTTTCATCACAAGTGTAACAAGCATAGTTCAGCTACTATTTGCCATTGCACATTGGGTTGGTATGAAACGATTTCTTCATGCTGCATTGGTCCTCACTAAAAGGAATAGTAAAACTCATACTTTACTTCCCAAAGTGGTATCCAACTGTATATTTGAACTATCATGTGTTCATCATCATTATTATATACATTTGATAGGATTTGTACCTATAATGTTAGTTTCATATTGATGATTGTTTTATGCATTGTTTTATTAATTTACCGGTGAAAGTCTCGTGCATTGCACAATTTTAATCATGAATTTTTTTTTTTGAAAAATAATAACTAAATGAGTTATTATTACATAATTTTAGAACTCGTTTCTAACTAAATGAATGATTTTTATTATATAAAATGCATAATTTTGTATATTTGACCTTATATATAATATTTCTAACTAAGATTATCAATAAAAACTTTTCTAATTATTTTTTTATAATTCTTTATTTATTAATGAAGAGGGTGATTTGAACTCAAACAGTTAAATCTTTTATAATACGTGCATAAATAAGGTTATCCTAAAATAATTAATTCCAAATGTAAGATTAAAAAATCAATTATATTTGTACACCTAAAAGAAAATTCATTTTTAAGTCTTATTTTGATATTTAAATCATCTATTTTAGTGTTGATTTATCAAATGGCTTACACCCTAACTTATACAACTTGAGTAATATCTCTAATTATATTTTGCTTTAGCCTTTAAGAACACATATATTACACATAAAAACAATCCAAATTTCTGTACTTTAAAAAAAATGAAAATGAAGTTAAATAAAAATAGATTTACATGGGAATTTGGACCAATGAATCTAATTTAGCTAAACATGATCTATGATCTAAAAGGATATAGGAGAAATTCTAAATTGAATTTAGTTAGACTTTCAAAGAAATATGTGAGGAATTCCACATACTAAGAAATTAACACAAAGCACAAACAAAATTTTAAAATATAAAAATAGATAAATGTAGGGTCAGTTTTTGTCGCCCAAGCCCAAAGGATATGGGTTGGAGGCCCAACGAACCCAGAACAATGAATTTGTAGAGAGTGGGCGAAAGAGCTGGGCTGGTTATGAAGCACAGAACAGTTGGCTAGGTCACGTGCAATAATGATAGCGTGAACTAAAGCTCGGATAACTCCATGAATGAATGTCTGAAGAGGTGTTTTATTGAATGAACAACGATTACAACGTTCAGAGCTACAGTAAAGCTTTTCTCTCTCTTTTTGTTTCTTTTTTCTCCCTCTCCCTATTATCAGGGACCCTTCTTCTTTATATAGCATCCATTCCTATAATCTCCATCGTCCACTTGTTCTTTATCCACGCATCCATTCGAGTGCATGTCATGTCGTGTGTCTACTTTAGTTCTTTGTGAGTGGCGGTAGCTGAGGTTGCACTGTTCAGGGGTCTTCTCCACATAAATGCGGCCAGAAAAGCTATTGCAGCGCATTAAATGCGGTGGTACCGGCCTTTCCTTTAGATATTTTCTAGTTCTGATCATTTCCGGATCCACCCAGAGTCCATCATCACCGTTGGGATCGTTGGGGAGGTTAGTCGGACTTTTCACACATTCGTTTGATCAAAGCTCATCATAGCTGAGGAGAAAGACACCCTTGGACAAATGGTGGCCTCCTCGGACGACATTCCCCTTCTGCTTCTGGGCTTCCTGCTTTAGATGGGCCGCCCCAACCATCTATTAATTCTCGGAAACACCATGGCCCTTAATCAGTGGGTTCCGGGCCCATTAAGTAGCTTTGGGCTTTTCCCCCCACAATAAATATTGATAAAGCCTTAACAATCAATAAATAAAAGTAACTTAGAATCAAATTGTACTAGATAACATGAAAGATATGTTTTGAACCAAATTGTTCATAGTGCTAGTCAATTGAAAAAATCAAAACACTTACAAACTAAATATATAGAATAACCAAAACCTAAAACACACAAAATAGTTCAAAAGTTGAGAATTTAAAATAAAAATCTTACCTAAAGAGAAACCAAAAACTTAAATGGGTGTCATTTGTTTTGCTTCTTTATAGTATACTTTCTTTCACATAAGATCCATACATGAAAATTTAGAAACAAATAACAAAAATCGACCAAGTTGGCCTTATAGTATACTTTCTTTCACATAAGTCTCCTATCAACTGAAACTTAGATGCATGTTATATTTTGTTAAAACACTTATTATTATTTTATCTAAAATGCATGTTGTATATTTTGTTAAAATAATTATTGTTACTTTATCTAAAGAAATTGATAATAACAAATAAGTTGTTGTCTCTATCAATTGAAACTTAGTTGCACGCTGCATGTTTTGTTAAAACATTTATTGTTATTTTGTTTAAAAAAATTGATAAGAACAAATAAGTTGTTGTCTCTATCTTAAAAAATTGTTTTTATCCAAATTATTACTTTAATTTGGTAAAGCTATTTAACGCAACTACGACTTCTAAACCTAATTTTTATTATATATTAAAAGCATATGATATGATTTATTTTAATCAAATGCTTTCCATTTTCTACAATTAAACCATAAACCAATTATCTCATCTTTAATTGTTAATTACCTTAAAAGGGAGAACAATCACTCCTATCTCATTCAATTTTATTCTTTACTAGATATTATATGATTTGAACCGATGGTATTTATATAATGATTTCCCTTTAACATTATGTCAACATGCTAATTGATTTCTTTTCGTATAAATAGAAGGGAAAGGTTTCACTGCATATTGGTATGTAGCAATTGTTACATAATGGGTTATGTGGTAGCAAAAAAAAAAAAGCAACATGTGTCCAAGTATTATGTGTAGTGATCAAGAGGACCCTTAGACATATGTTGCTTTCTTTTTTATGCCACATAATCCATTATACAGCAAAAATTTTCCCCAAGCAGAATTCATCCCTAAGTCCCTTGTTGACCCAACTAGAATCCCTCTTTTTTAGATGTAATTCCTCTACCATCATAAATAATCTTGTTCAATTTATAGAGCGTTTAGATTCAACTTATTTGTGCGTTTGCGTTTACTGAATCACGTTTCCTTCATATATTTTTTTTTAGCGTGTATGAACAGTAACCACACTGTTCATACACATAAATTCATTGTGCAAGAGACAAATTACATTGTTCATGCACTATTTATGGGACCCACAACCACTTTATTTCGAAAAAAAAATAAAAAATGGGTCTCACAGAACTATTCACATATTTAAAAATTATTTTATTACAGTGTTTTCAATTTTTAGTTTTCAATTTCAGCAAAAATAAGTTGTATAGAAAGGACCTTAGGCTTTAATAGTTTCACTAACCCAAATGTGTAATATCTATACTATACCCTTATGGACTTGTAAGCTAGAATCAAGCCCAACAACAAAATGGGCTTTCTGGCCTTCTTCCAAATCCACTTATAATTTGAAAACAAAAACTGAAAAACTGCCATAGCGGGAACCTGCGAGAAAAAAAAGTCAAAAACACACAAACAGAGAAAGAGAGAAAAAAAATGAAATTCGAGTGCTCTGAGCTGAATCTCTGGAAAGAAGCACTCTCTTCTTACTCAACTCGCTTAGAATCCCTTAACAAACCCAACCTAATTTCCTTTGACGACTTTAACCGCCACCAACTCCCTCCGATTCTTCGCAGCCGAAACCCTAACCCTTACATCACCACCGCCGAGCTCTCCAAACTCATGCAATGGAAGCTCACACGTGGCAAATGGAGGTACTCTCTCTCTCTAAACTTTATTAAGTGTATAATCAGTAATGTGTGAATTTTGTTTTTAAAGGCCGCGTTTGTTGGATTTCGTTTCGTCTTTGGACGAGGCGGTAGTGAAATCGGCGTCCGAAAAGGCATTCCAATCACTACCTGATGTTTCCAAGGCTGTGTCTGAGCTCACGGTGCTCAAAGGCGTCGGTCCCGCCACCGCCTCCGCCGTTTTGGCTGCTTACGCGCCGGACGTGGCGCCGTTCATGTCCGACGAGGTATAATCGGTCCTTTAATTTTAATAAATGATCACTTGTTCCAAAATATTAGGAAATGGTGACTTATTTGGTTTATTGTGTAAAAGTATAGTTGTACCTTAAAAAAAAATGAGATACTTTAAAAAGTTGTACATTCTATTTTGACATGAGCATAAGCTCATCCAAATGACGTCTTAATCAATATTCTAGCCCCATTTTATTTGGGATGGTTGTTTACTGCTTATTTCAGTGAATTAATTGTGTAAAAGTAAAAAATGTGATACTTTAAAGAGTTGCACATTCTGTTTCGATGCAAAAACATGCTCATCCAAAATGACGTCTTAATCAATATTCTTAATGCAATTTTATCTTGAATGATTTTTATTATATAAAATGCATAATTTTGTATATTTGACCTTATATATAATATTTCTAACTAAGATTATCAATAAAAACTTTTCTAATTATTTTTTTATAATTCTTTATTTATTAATGAAGAGGGTGATTTGAACTCAAACAGTTAAATCTTTTATAATACGTGCATAAATAAGGTTATCCTAAAATAATTAATTCCAAATGTAAGATTAAAAAATCAATTATATTTGTACACCTAAAAGAAAATTCATTTTTAAGTCTTATTTTGATATTTAAATCATCTATTTTAGTGTTGATTTATCAAATGGCTTACACCCTAACTTATACAACTTGAGTAATATCTCTAATTATATTTTGCTTTAGCCTTTAAGAACACATATATTACACATAAAAACAATCCAAATTTCTGTACTTTAAAAAAAATGAAAATGAAGTTAAATAAAAATAGATTTACATGGGAATTTGGACCAATGAATCTAATTTAGCTAAACATGATCTATGATCTAAAAGGATATAGGAGAAATTCTAAATTGAATTTAGTTAGACTTTCAAAGAAATATGTGAGGAATTCCACATACTAAGAAATTAACACAAAGCACAAACAAAATTTTAAAATATAAAAATAGATAAATATTGATAAAGCCTTAACAATCAATAAATAAAAGTAACTTAGAATCAAATTGTACTAGAGAACATGAAAGATATGTTTTGAACCAAATTGTTCATAGTGCTAGTCAATTGAAAAAATCAAAACACTTACAACCTAAATATATAGAATAACCAAAACCTAAAACACACAAAATAGTTCAAAAGTTGAGAATTTAAAATAAAAAACTTACCTAAAGAGAAACCAAAAACTTAAATGGGTGTCATTTGTTTTGCTTCTTTATAGTATACTTTCTTTCACATAAGATCCATACATGAAAATTTAGAAACAAATAACAAAAATCGACCAAGTTGGCCTTATAGTATACTTTCTTTCACATAAGTCTCTATCAACTGAAACTTAGATGCATGTTATATTTTGTTAAAACACTTATTATTATTTTATCTAAAATGCATGTTGTATATTTTGTTAAAATAATTATTGTTACTTTATCTAAAGAAATTGATAATAACAAATAAGTTGTTGTCTCTATCAATTGAAACTTAGTTGCACGCTGCATGTTTTGTTAAAACATTTATTGTTATTTTCTTAAAAGAAATTGATAAGAACAAATAAGTTGTTGTCTCTATCTAAAAAAATTGTTTTTATCCAAATTATTACTTTAATTTGGTAAAGCTATTTAACGCAACTACGACTTCTAAACCTAATTTTTATTATATATTAATAGCATATGATATGATTTATTTTAATCAAATGCTTTCCATTTTCTACAATTAAACCATAAACCAATTATCTCATCTTTAATTGTTAATTACCTTAAAAGGGAGAACAATCACTCCTATCTCATTCAATTTTATTCTTTACTAGATATTATATGATTTGAACCGATGGTATTTATATAATGATTTCCCTTTAACATTATGTCAACATGCTAATTGATTTCTTTTCGTATAAATAGAAGGGAAAGGTTTCACTGCATATTAGTATGTAGCAATTGTTTACATAATGGGTTATGTGGTAGCAAAAAAAAAAAGCAACATGTGTCCAAGTATTATGTGTAGTGATCAAGAGGACCCTTAGACATATGTTGCTTTCTTTTTTATGCCACATAATCCATTATACAGCAAAAAATTTCCCCAAGCAGAATTCATCCCTAAGTCCCTTGTTAGACCCAACTAGAATCCCTCTTTTTTAGATGTAATTCCTCTACCATCATAAATAATCTTGTTCAATTTATAGAGCGTTTAGATTCAACTTATTTGTGCGTTTGTGTTTACTGAATCACGTTTCCTTCATTTTTTTTTTTTAGCGTGTATGAACAGTAACTGCACTGTTCATACACATAGATTCATTATGCAGGAGACAAATTACATTGTTCATGCACTATTTATGGGACCCACAACCATTTTATTTTGAAAAAAAATTAAAAATGGGTCTCACAGAACTATTCACATATTTAAAAATTATTTTGTTACAATGTTTTCAATTTTTAGTTTTTAATTTCAGCAAAAATAAGCTGTGTAGAAAGGACCTTAGGCTTTAATAGTTTCACTAACCCAAATATGTAATATCTATACTATACCCTTATGGACTTGTAAGCTAGAATCTAGCCCAACAACAAAATGGGCTCTCTGGCCTTCTTCCAAATCCACTTATAATTTGAAAACAAAAACTGAAAAACTGCCATAGCGGGAACCTGCGAGAAAAAAAAGTCAAAAACACACAAACAGAGAAAGAGAGAAAAAAAATGAAATTCGAGTGCTCTGAGCTGAATCTCTGGAAAGAAGCACTCTCTTCTTACTCAACTCGCTTAGAATCCCTTAACAAACCCAACCTAATTTCCTTTGACGACTTTAACCGCCACCAACTCCCTCCGATTCTTCGCAGCCGAAACCCTAACCCTTACATCACCACCGCCGAGCTCTCCAAACTCATGCAATGGAAGCTCACACGTGGCAAATGGAGGTACTCTCTCTCTCTAAACTTTATTAAGTGTATAATCAATAATGTGTGAATTTTGCTTTTAAAGGCCGCGTTTGTTGGATTTCGTTTCGTCTTTGGACGAGGCCGTAGTGAAATCGGCGTCGGAAAACGCATTCCAATCGCTACCTGATGTTTCCAAGGCTGTGTCTGAGCTCACGGTGCTCAAAGGCGTCGGTCCCGCCACCGCCTCCGCCGTTTTGGCTGCTTACGCGCCGGACGTGGCGCCGTTCATGTCCGACGAGGTATAATCGGTCCTTTAATTTTGATAAATTATCACTTGTTCCAAAATATTAGGAAATGGTGACTTATTTGGTTTATTGTGTAAAAGTATAGTTGTACCTTAAAAAAAAATGTGGTACTTTAAAAAGTTGTACATTCTATTTTGACACGAACATAAGCTCATCCAAATGACGTCTTAATCAATATTCTAGCCCCATTTTATTTGGGATGGTTGTTTACTGCTTATTTCAGTGAATTAATTGTGTAAAAGTAAAAAATGTGATACTTTAAAGAGTTGCACATTCTGTTTCGATGCAAAAACATGCTCATCCAAAATGACGTCTTAATCAATATTCTTAATGCAATTTTATCTAGGATGATTGTTTATTTTTGTTGCTAGTTTATTGTGGCTTTTATCAGTTATTGATTTGTTGTAATGTTGGTGAAAAAGGCTATGGTGGCGGCACTTGGTAACTCAAAAGATTATTCACTGAAGCAGTACCTGTTATTTGCAAATAAACTCCAGACTAAAGCGAAGGTCAGCGAACGCTGTTCTCCTAATTGTCAATTATATATTTGTGTTTTGAATTACTTATTTGCAATTATAATGACATATCTGAGGTAAGGGCTCATGGTGATTGTTTTGGCCTCTATTAGTGTGATCAAAATGTTTAATGTGAGATAAGAGATTGTAAATATTTAGTGTTTTGACTTTTAACTGCTATCTGATTTCAATGGAAAAGTTGAAGGCCAATAAATTTATCTCCAGATCTTAGGGCTCAGGGTCTTCTGTTTGTAGAGCTATTCTAGTTTTTTTGTAAAGCAAAAGCTAGAGATTGATATCTCATAATCTCAGTGAACGCATTATGCATATGTAGGGTGGTGGGCTTCATTTTGGTTTAATGCTATACACTTGCTTTCTGGGATTTCATTTGTTCTAATATTCTTTTTAGTATCTGGATTTAAATTGCATCAGATCAAATAAGCAATCACTCTGTATGGCTGTCTTCTTGTCGAATAAATGGTACAAAAGTAGTCAAAGTTGGAAAGTTCCCCATTTTTATGGTTTATGGATGCCTTTTTTACGTATCTAGTGGAAGATAATTTGCAGGAATTAAGTTCAGAAAACGAAACCTTTACACCATCAGATGTAGAAAGAGCACTGTGGAGTTCTGCTATGGAGACCAAGCAGCTAGCTTCACATCCAGATGCAGACTCAAAGGCTAAACCAAGTAAAAGCTCCAAGAGAAAGAGAAAGCCTTGATTTAGTGATGCGCAAGTTGACATCAATGCTTGTAAGTTATTTGTCTTAACTTTGTTCACTGTAAGTTCTTTATGTCCTTACAGCTTGCGTAAGCCCCTTACTCTACCAGTAAACTCATGAATGACCAGTTGACCACCCATTTGCATTCTATGATTGTGGTTTCTATTACTTCATTTTCTGCAAATCATAATTGAATGACTTATTTTTGCTTAAAATATTATTTTTGGTAGCCCTTCTCATGGAATAAATGCTCCAATTTTTCTGTTGTTACTTGTTACCATGAAGAGAATATATATGCCCTGGTCATATGTCTGGCATTATGGTAGATGGGGCTACATATTTGGTCTATGCATCTCCTAATTAATCAACACCCATCTAGGAGAGGTTATCTGATTCGTTTTTCTAGTATTGTTATGCCAAGAACTTTTCAGTTATTCCAAATTAGATTCTGCTTTTTAACACTAGTTCAAATCTTCCCTTCCCTCTCCCCCTTGGGGCCAAAACTTACATATAAAAGAAAATATATGTTGATTATCACTTTTGGGATAAATTGCTGGATTCTTCCTTTGGGGTCTAATTGGAGAACCCATTGAAATATAAAGAACATCTCATTTTAAGTTTGACAGAAATAGTTTTACTAGATTTTGCAAAAGCTATTTCATAAATACTGATGACAAGGGAATATCTTAAATGCATAGGGATCTTGTAAAATGAACAAGTTTCTTCCTCTGTCAGAGGAAGTTGAGGTAATTTTATCTTGCCAAAGCAAGAGAAGGTTTTAAAAGGTTGGTGGAAGAAACAATTGATGACTGCAAACTGCAAAGGCTATCAAATTGCATGTTTTGTATTGTAATTTGGTATGCCGTGTGTGTTTGGGGTAATCATTATGCTACGATGGCTCTGCTGCACCTGAAAGATGTCATCTCAAGGACCTCACAATCTTCCTCGTGAGCTTGATTGGCTGCTTCACCCTATTGTCTTCATCAACCATTGAAGTACAGGAGGGGTTGAATATGTTATTATCTAATGTCACAAGTCACAAGCAATAACAGAAAATTTGCTTATAGTCTAGATAAAATTAAAAAAAAAAAAAAAAAGATATGTTCATATTTTGGAATTTTTGTTAGTAAGATATTTAAGGTTTACTTACACTGTAAATTTATCAATACGTTTCCAACTATTCTGTTACAATTATATGGTGAGAATGACTAAGATGTTTCTTGCCTTCTACGTCCAGATGAGCTTAGATGTGATCAGGCCTGATATGGGGGCCCAACATTCCAATTTGAAACGTCAGGGATTGGGCGCTTGGATCGCCCTTTAAACTTTTTCCTTTGTAAGATACGTTCAACGAGTCTTGTTAGATGTCAGAGTCTTGTTGGTGAACTAGCATTTTTTAGTTTTTGAAAGGAAGACATTTAGGGCTTGTTTGGTAATGTTATTTGTATTTTTTAAAAATACGTGTGGATAAAAAAATGTGTAAAAATATATATAATGTTATTTAAACACTGAAAACTGTTGTTCAAAATACACTATCAAATACCCCCTTAGGTTTCAAATTTTCCCTCCACTATTATTGTAACTAATTATCAAAAAAAAAAAAAAAAGGAAAAGAAAGTGCAGTGCCAACCAGTAAATTGCACATTCTGGTCTGCACCCATAGTATGGGACGAAATGGCTAAATAACCATAAAATCCTAACAATATAATTAGTTGTCAACGTTTTCAAACTATTTTTTTTTTTAGCACCTCGAGTCTCAGAAAATCGAGTTATGCGCTCATACCTCGAGTCTTTGATGCTCGATTTTTATAGTTTGACCTGGCCTAGTTCCACGTGGCATCCCACGTGGAACTCGAGTCTCAGAGACTCGAGGTCTAAGCCAATATTTACCCCACATCCCCCCAGAAAGAAATCAGAGCATGAAGAAAAAAAAAAAAACCTGAAGAAGAAGAAAGAAGCCGAAAGCCAGAAGAAAAAAAAAAGGAAAAACCCAGAAACAGGCGCGACCCAGAAATCAGAGCATGAAGAAAAAAAAAACCTGAAGAAGAAGAAAGAAGCCGAAAGCCAGAAGAAAAAAAAAAAAAAAAAAAAAAAAAAACCCAGAAACAGGCGCGACCTAGGGTCGCGCGGCCTGAGCGACCCAGGGTCGCGCGGCCTGCGCGACCCAGAGGCCGCGCGGCCTGCGCGGCCCAGGGGTCGCGCAGGCACCGGGCCGCGCGGCCTGCGCGACTCGGGCCGCGCGGCCCTGGGTGGCGCGCGACCCTGGCCGCACTGCGGCGCCGGTCGCGCCGGCCTGGGGCTTGCCGGCCTGGAGCTTTTTTTTTTTTTTTTTTTTTTTTTTTTTTTTTTTTTTTTTTTTTTTTTTTTTTTTTTTTTTTTTTTTTTTCTGATGAACACATATATATGGTATTTCAGCATCTTTTTCTAGATTGTGAGACTCTCTCTGTGACCTGATTTTTTTTTTTTTTTTTTTTGGTATTTTGGTTTGTGGATGAGAGAGTTGGATGCTGAAAATATTTTGAAATTTTTTTGATTTGGACCTCGAGTCTCTGAGACTCGAGTTCCACGTGGGATGCCACGTGGAACTAGGCCAGGTCAAACTATAAAAATCGAGCATCAAAGACTCGAGGTATGAGCGCATAACTCGATTTTCTGAGACTCGAGGTGCTAAAAAAAAAAATAGTTTGAAAACGTTGACAACTAATTATATTGTTAGGATTTTATGGTTATTTAGCCATTTCGTCCCATAGTATGAATTAATGGTAAGGAAACTGTGAACCTAATACCTATTCAAGTTGGTTCTAAAGGAAAAAAAAAGAAAAAGAAAAAAGGCAAATGTTAACAAGTAGTGTGCTTGTTAATGTTGCACTAATGTGAGTTCCATTTGATAAAAAAACTGAAAAAGAAAAAAAAAATATATATATAAAACTAACCCGAAGCTTATTTTATTTATTTATTTATTTTTCTCCCTATAAAGCTGATCCTATAAACTAAAAGCTGTAAGAATATGACATAAAGTTACAATAAAGCTGAAAAAAAAAAAGTACAAAGGGCTAAAGTTACCGGGCACCATACGCCACCCAAAAAAAAATACCTATTCAAGTTGGATCCAATCTCCCCCATTTTGTCTATTCCCCTAATTTGTTTGGTCTTGAAAGCAAGAAATGAATTTGAATCACTGATAGCTACCAGTCTTTCAAACTAGTACGAGCTTGCCTAGACTGGTATTACATGTTGGCAGACGCATGATATAACCATTTCCGATTTAAATAGATTAATTATGAAAGTAAAGGAAATTTGATTGGAATGTGGTTCTTGGCCAACGTAACGACAAATGAGGAAGTAAAAGGTTTTATTCGGCTTCCAACCAAATGGATTTTAATTAGGAAATTATTAGTAATTAGTCCCTGAGCACGCATGAGCAGTGTTCAAAGGTTCTTTTTTATATATATATATATATATATTTGTAAATGTTAATAAGTATTCATTATAATTTGAGATTATTACATTTTTCAATCACAAAAATATCTAAGTGTATGATTAAAAAATTATTTCATCCAAAATGCATAACACTCGTCACAATTCTAAATTATAATGGATGCAAATTATTAACTTTTACTAAAAAAATATAAGAGCTTCTGAGCATAGGCATGAGCGCATGCTCAGAGGCTAATAAGTGAATAAAGCAATTTGAAAATAAAAAAGAAAGTGACCTTGTTTTTTAGGCAATATTTTAGTGGGAGTAGTATTTTTACCAGATTGTTTTTTAGTTTTTGTTTTTACTTAAACACAAGGATGTAGGGGACATTTTTGAACCCAAAAAAAAAAAATGAGGATTCCAATTAGAAGAAGCCCCTTAACTAGTATAAAAAAGATAAATTCAATATTAGTTTTAGACTTTTAATATCATATTGTGATTGGCTTCAAAAAAAAAAAAAAAAAATCAGATTATGATTGATTGCTTATTACTTTCACATAAATTTATCATTTTTTCTCTATCATTCACAGTTTGTCATGTGGACAATTGTGGCATAAGTTATGCCATTTTATGTGGTCTTAGAATATTTCATTCATACTATTTATTTTAAATTAAAGGATTTGAATTAGGAAAATTATTAATCATATAACTTCAATATCCTACCTATTTTAAATTAAATACTACTAATAGACAGATAGAATTTTAAACGTTTGACCTTTAGTTTAAATTCAAAATCCCCTCCCATTTCTGTTTGGGTAGGTGAGGTGTCCCGTACCTATTGGCCTTCCTTTATGCTTTCCGTAACATATTCATCAAAACTATAGAAAACAAATACTAAAAAGTTTCCAAACTGATTAAAACTTCAAAGTCTCCTCTCTCTCTCTCTCTCCCTAAACTCAAAATAAAAAACCAAAGACATCGTGGTTTCCCCTCCTCGTTCCCGCGTGAATCCCCAAAACAAAACTCTCTGAAACTCTCTCTCTCTCTCGCAAAAGACGATTATGCCCTCGGCTTCGGACCCAAAGTACCGTCGCGGCGGCCCACGCGTCCCCCTCCTCCCGTCCCAGAAATTCTCGGCGGAGGAGGAGCTCCGGGAGGGAGGCTTCGACGGCGCGTCGTTTTCGGGGGCTGTGTTCAACCTCTCGACGACGGTCGTCGGAGCCGGTATCATGGCGCTTCCGGCTATTATGAAGCAACTGGGGCTAATACCGGGTCTGGTCATGATCGTGTTGGGCGCCGCGTTGACCGAATCTTCCATTTTCTTCCATAACCCATCCTCATGGTCTTGGTTCTCAATCACTTGAAATCCCACTTCATCTTCCTTCAGGAAACGGTAGCCCGTTTTGCAACTATACCTGCCATCATGCTCCCACGGCCAGTACAGAGAGTCTTCAGTGACTTCTCTAGCCAAAGGGATGTTCTTTATCTCCTCAGCTTCTTGTGGTGCAAAAATACCATCTATCATAGCAACGTTCCAAGTTCTAGCTTCCTCATTAATTAAGCAATCCACTGTAGCTTCTTCCATCGTTTCCACCATTGGAGAGAGGATCTTGGTTGGATGTTTTCAAGGCAGCCAGTGGTGTTGCCAAATTTTTATGGACTTTCCATTCCCCACCCTCCAACAAGCACCGTCGAGGATAACATCACGACCATATAATATACTCTTCCAAGCATAGGACCCCGAACTTGTTTCCTTAGCTTCTAAAAGAGAAGTATTAGGGAAGAACTTGGCCTTGAAAACTTTGTAGAAGAGGGTTTCCTTGTTATGCAAAAGCCGCCACGCTTGTTTCGCTAAAAGGGCGTCATTAAAATGAGCCAAATCACGAAAGCCCATACCACCCACCATTTTGGATTTAGTCAGTTCACTCCACCGAATCCAATGAATTTTCCTTCTATTTCCCCTTTGCCCCCACCAAAACTTCTTAATCATAGCTTTAATGTCATCACAAAGCCCCAATGGCAACTTAAAGCACCCCATGGCATAAGTAGGGATTGCTTGGATCACGGCTTTAATTAAAACCTCTCTCCCGGCTTGAGAAAGCAATTTACCCTTCCAACCTTGAAGTTTCCTCCAAACCCTTTCTTTTATGTAATTGAAGCTTGCCTTTTTACCCCTGCCAACAAAAGATGGGAGCCCCAAATATTTCTCATAGGACTTCACCTCTTGGACTTGGAAGAGGTTCTTTATGCTTGATTTTGCTTCATTTGTGGTAGATTTGCTAAAGAAGATTGCGGTCTTCTCTTTGTTAATTTATTTTAAATTAAAGGATTTGAATTAGGAAAATTATTAATCATATAACTTCAATATCCTACCTATTTTAAATTAAATACTACTAATAGACAGATAGAATTTTAAACGTTTGACCTTTAGTTTAAATTCAAAATCCCCTCCCATTTCTGTTTGGGTAGGTGAGGTGTCCCATACCTATTGGCCTTCCCTTATGCTTTCCGTAACACATTCATCAAAACTATAGAAAACAAATAAAAAGTTTCCAAACTGACGAAAACTTCAAAGTCTCCTCTCTCCTCTCCCTAAACTCAAAATAAAAAACCAAAGACATCGTGGTTTCCCCTCCTCGTTCCCGCGTGAATCCCCAAAACAAAACTCTCTGAAACTCTCTCTCTCTCTCTCAAAAGACGATTATGCCCTCGGCTTCGGACCCAAAGTACCGTCGCGGCGGCCCACGCGTCCCCCTCCTCCCGTCCCAGAAATTCTCGGCGGAGGAGGAGCTCCGGGAGGGAGGCTTCGACGGCGCGTCGTTTTCGGGGGCGGTGTTCAACCTCTCGACGACGGTCGTCGGAGCCGGTATCATGGCGCTTCCGGCTATTATGAAGCAACTGGGGCTAATACCGGGTCTGGTCATGATCGTGTTGGGCGCCGCGTTGACCGAATCTTCCATAGAAATGATTCTGAGGTTCAGTCGGGCCTCCAAGTCCGCCACGTATTCGGGTCTGGTATCCGACGCATTCGGTGGGCCCGGTCGGACTTTATTGCAACTTTGCATTGTTGTCAATAACTTGGGCATGCTCGTTGTCTACATGATCATCATTGGTACGGACTTTTTAATGAAACTTTTTTTTTTTTTTTTGTCTTTTTGTTTTTTAATTTAATTTTTGTTGAATTGGGCTTTTGTTGTTGTTGTTGTTTGGTTTCTTGGAGTAAACTCTAAATGTTGAGTAATTTTTGTGAGAGACTTAATCGATTATTTATCACTTTCACATGGACCACCGTTTTTTCTCTATAGCTCACACCTACATCATTGTTGTGGTAAAAAGTTTTGTGGTTCTAGACTTTTTTCTAAATATTACCTTACCAATGGATCCCACAGGTGTATATACAGTTTGGGGTAAGTCAACTTTCAATTCTTCTTTATAAGGTTTGGTAGACGTGGAGACCTCAGGGAGTTATAAGGAAGAATTGAAAGCCCATGGGGTGTTTTTGCATTTGGGCCTAATTTTTGGTAGTCCCTTATGCTAACTCATAGTACATCGTGTTATTAGTTAGGTTGCATGGAGATGAATTGACCAATATTATGAAACTTAGGTCATGTTGTTTAGTACACTGCAATGGTTAATATATAGGTATGAAATATGGTAATGGTCATACATGTGGTGATAACATAGAAATAGAGTCCTTAAATCTGTATTGTATAGTTTCATATTTGGTACAACATGATACAATAGTGGAATGAAATCCTATTTTTCTTCATAAGATTATATTTACACTTCTTGTGGGTGTAGCTTAGTTAACATCCTTCTATGTATAAATTGAATGATTTTATAATTAATTTTCTTGTCTTTTATTCAATATTGATTGATATCTTTATAAATATTAAAAAAGAAAAAAAATTGATAACGTATTTTGTAAACATTAAAATTTAAATTCACCTACATGAATATCATGATGTCATATAAAACAAATTTAGAGATTTTTTTTTTTTTTTTTTTGAGAAAAAAAAAGTACAAGTTTCATAAAAAATTAACCCAACCATCCATAAGTATTAAAATGCGAATTTTAGTAAATTTACCTAGAAAGTATCACAATCATCCATAAGTTTTAGATGTCTCATGTTCAAATTAAAAGAAGAAGAAAATGAAAAAGAAAAAAGTCGTAAACACAATACTCAGGTTAAGGTCTATTACTTTGTTCAAGGGATAGACAAATCTTTTGGTAAGGAATAACTATTCACTACAAGGAAAATACAACAATGTCTCTTCCAATGTTCCAAATGCCCTTTGTGTTTATATAATGTTTATGTTATTTAGTTGTATTAATTTTTCTTTGGATGGAGGGTAGTATTAATTAATGTTATGGTATTGGGATTGGATGCAGGTGATGTGTTATCGGGGACATGGTCATATGGGGTGCAGCATTCGGGTGTGGTGGAAGAATGGTTTGGACAGCATTGGTGGACCACACGCTCCTCCTTACTGCTTCTCACTACACTCTTTGTTTTTGCTCCTCTCATTTCATTCAAGCGCGTTGGTATGTCTCCTTGATTCAATTTTATATATACATACACACGCATACATACATACATATACAAACCCTAAATGCATTTGGTGGTTTGTCTTTTGATTTGTCAAAAAGTCCCCACTAAATATTTAAAAATGAAAACAAATTTAGATTATAGAATATAAAAAAGATATAATCAAAATTTGTCAAAGCAAAAAGATATAGTAAAAAAATCGAAAATGAGAGAGAAAATAAGGGTGATGGAGAGATGGTTATCTTTTAAAATTAAACTACCCTTAACTACAAATGTAGTGATGAAAGGATTAATGACAATTATAATGATTAAAAAAATAGAAAGAAATTTATTGTTATTATTATTATTATTTTAAAAGAGCTACAAATATAGTGGTGAGGGAGTTAAAGACTGTTGTATTGATTTGGTAAAATAAAATTTTATTTATATAAGAAAAGAGCCTGTGAGCACGTATGAAGGTGTGTATGTACGCATGATAATATATTGCTAAGTTCTGTATTTTTTGTTCAATTGAGGGCGGATGTTCTTGTTTTCTGAGGTGGTTTTTTCTGATGGATATATAGGAGGCAAGAAGGAGACTCTTTTTATTTTAATAGACAATTTTAAGTGTATATTTTGTTTAATGACTGCAGCTCATAAATTTGTGCTTGCCACAAAAAGAGTTATTATCCCACTTGCATGTCAACGTTGTGCACCTAGTATGCACACCCATTTACATGGGTTGGGACTAGGGGTGATACCTAGTATGCACACCCACTTACATGGGATGGGTACTCCAGTAAAGGAAGTTACATTAGTTTCTTCCCTTGTTCATTTTTTTTTGTTTTTTGTTTTTTGGCATTATAATATCTGATTTTGAACACCTGCGTATAACCTTGAAGAACTCTGTCTATGTGCATATTGCATTCACCTTTCCAGTTTTAGTTGTTATTTGTTAACTGGCCAAACACTAATGTGAAATTTTGATTGATTTCTGTGCCTTTATCTTATTGGTGATGTTAGATTCTTTGAGATACACTTCAGCTTTGTCAGTGGGCTTGGCTATTGTATTTGTGGCCATCACTGCTGGAGTTGCAGTTGTTAAGTTGATAGATGGGAGCATTGAAATGCCTCGTTTGATGCCTGAACTTGTTGATCAGGCTTCATTTTGGAAGCTTTTCACAACTATTCCAGTTCTAGTCACTGCCTATATCTGCCACCATAATAGTAAGTTTTGAAATCTTATTTCTGTTTCATTTCAGTTCACAACAACTCTGATTGCAGTTACTGAAGGCTGCCTTATAAGTTCAAACTATATGTAGGGCCTGGTTCTGCTCAAATTTCTTTTCCTCTCTACTGCCCAATTTCATTCCTAGTTAGTGGACATTTTTCTTTGCTAATATAGAAAAACAATGAATGCATTATTTTGATGTCATTGGAAAGGGTATAAGAAATATCTAGATATTTTTCTTTGTTGAAAATTTCTTGTTTTAAGAAGTCATCTCAACCTGTTAGTGGCAGAAAGGGTCATGTTTATATTTGACCATGAAAACAGGGGGCAAAAAATAATTAGACTTTCCAATTTGCCTTTATTTCAAGGAAAAATTATTTACAAATAATTTGACACCAGATGATGTGCCTATTCTAATGTGCCACTCCAACAAAATGTTCAACTTTCTTACCTATGGTCCACAACTTGACTTAGTGGCTGCATATCAGTGGATGGTTATCGCTCTTCTTTTTCTTGTTCATCTTATAAAAACACACACAAAAATGGTGTATGCCTTGCAAAATCAATATATAGACGATATTTAATTAATGCTAATTTCTTGCTTCAATGTCTAACCTTTTTGCTGTTCACATGCTCAAATGAATTTTGCAGTTCATCCTATTGAGAATGAACTGAAAGATCCCTCCCAAATGAAGTCAATAGTCCGAATGTCTCTCGCATTATGCTCATCTGTTTACATTGCTACCAGCTTCTTTGGATTTCTTCTTTTTGGGGATCAAACACTTGATGACGTACTCACCAATTTCGATGGTGATCTTGGAATTCCATATAGCTCATTACTGGATGATGTGGTTAGGGTGAGCTATGGCATCCACCTGATGCTTGTTTTTCCAATTGTGTTTTTCTCACTTCGCCTCAACCTAGATGGTCTTCTTTTTCCCTATGCCATTCCAATTGCATTTGACAACCGAAGATTCTTCTCATTAACTTCAGCTCTCATGGGTTTTATCTTTGTGGGAGCCAACTTTGTGCCTAGTATTTGGGATGCCTTTCAGTTCACTGGTGCAACAGCTGCCATTTCTGTTGGATTCATCTTTCCAGCCGCAATTGCACTTAGGTAAACTACTATGACCATGTCGATTGACTTGTTAAATCACTTACTACAGTTGCTGATCTGAGATCATCAAAATGATTGTTGCCTTTAAGCTCATAGATGGACCAAAACTTGAAGATTTGCTAGTTTATTGTTATGACTAACATTCTTAGTCTACAAAAATAGTAGTAGAGGTAAATAAATATTTGTGCTTATTTTAGCTATCACATAGATGGAAGAAAAGGCGTAT
Organism: Quercus suber; assembly: GCF_002906115.3. Lineage (NCBI taxonomy): Eukaryota > Viridiplantae > Streptophyta > Magnoliopsida > Fagales > Fagaceae > Quercus > Quercus suber. Next base: position 1,141,481 of record NW_027069652.1, on the reverse strand, counting down.
CTAGTTTAAATAGTAGAAATGAGGTGCTGTTCACATGCTCAAATGAATTTTGCAGTTCATCCTATTGAGAATGAACTGAAAGATCCCTCCCAAATGAAGTCAATAGTCCGAATGTCTCTCGCATTATGCTCATCTGTTTACATTGCTACCAGCTTCTTTGGATTTCTTCTTTTCGGGGATCAAACACTTGATGACGTACTCACCAATTTCGATGGTGATCTTGGAATTCCATATAGCTCATTACTGGATGATGTGGTTAGGGTGAGCTATGGCATCCACCTGATGCTTGTTTTTCCAATTGTGTTTTTCTCACTTCGCCTCAACCTAGATGGTCTTCTTTTTCCCTATGCCATTCCAATTGCATTTGACAACCGAAGATTCTTCTCATTAACTTCAGCTCTCATGGGTTTTATCTTTGTGGGAGCCAACTTTGTGCCTAGTATTTGGGATGCCTTTCAGTTCACTGGTGCAACAGCTGCCATTTCTGTTGGATTCATCTTTCCAGCCGCAATTGCACTTAGGTAAACTACTATGACCATGTCAATTGACTTGTTAAATCACTTACTACAGTTGCTGATCTGAGATCATCAAAATGATTGTTGCCTTTAAGCTCATAGATGGACCAAAACTTGAAGATTTGCTAGTTTATTGTTATGACTAACATTCTTAGTCTACAAAAATAGTAGTAGAGGTAAATAAATATTTGTGCTTATTTTAGCTATCACATAGATGGAAGAAAAGGCGTATCTAGTTTAAATAGTAGAAATGAGGGGAACAAGGGATTCTAGGAGGGTTTATTAATCTTTTATACTGTGCAGTAAGATTTTTCCCAGTTTTTGTTAACTCCTCCACTAGTTTTGTGGTTGTCAATGATAGTAGGCCTGTATTAGATCATGAAAGCATTTTTACTGTGCATGTTGAGGTATGGCTTACCGCTTACCCATTTCTTTAGATTGATGCTCACGTGCAACACAGTTAAGGCCGTGGAAAAAGACTTGATGCCCTGTTTTGGCATTATTTTAGATATGGACATATAGCTGAACAGTGAAGTTGTTTCTGTGAAGTTAATTCTGAGACGTGAGTTTTCACTTTTTGGAGTCAAGTGCATTTTTATTTGCTATCTAAATCCTAGCATACTTAAGTTGCTTATGGGATCTTAGCAATCATATACCAGATAACATGCCTAAGAAAGCATATATTTTGAAGCAGGACAGTCTGCTAGAAAATTGATCTACATCTACTTGCTTTGACATAAGGCCGTGCTTTCAATTCTTAACATGCTAATTGTAAATAATCACATCTGCTATTGTGCAGAGACACTCATGGAATTGCAACAAAGAATGACAGGCTGGTATCATGGGTGATGATCTTTTTAGCTGTCTCATCAAGCAGTGCGGCCATCTGCAGTGACATTTACAGCATCTTCAGTAATGAGAAAGAAGTTGGAGGCTAACCTAATGAAGCAAGCAACCATGTGGCCCTCATGCAAATCCCCATCCTGAAAATCATGCTGGGTTTGAGTTCTCTTGATTTATCAAAAGAGAAGCAATGAAGTGCACAAAAACTGCAATGCCCTCCTCTTTTGATAACTGGCGCCTCAGTTTTCAAAAGTAACGTAGGTGACCATGATGCTTACATTTTATAGTACTACATAAGTGAAATGGACAGTTTGGACTATTTTGTGTCAATTGTCACTCCTCTATGCTGGCTTATTAATTTTGGATTTTCTGAATTTGTGGTATTCCAGATTAAAGAGCCTAACAAGTGGAATTTATAGAGTAGTTTGTAACTTTTAGTAAGCAACGATTCTTTATTACGTGTAGAAAGTAGAAACCATAAGGTTCGAGGGATGTATGTTTAGTAACAAAAATCTGGAGGATCTTTTCTAATAACTTCAAAAGATTTACTTGTTACTTCTGAGACTTAGATTTGTATGCAAGAAACAAGGATTATATGTATATCACTGTCTGTATTACCCTGCTAAACAATGATTACTTCTGAGACTTGAATGTAAATCTAGTTATTGGCCCATTCATAAAAGGGTCTCGTAATTTGTCTTTTTTTAAAGCTGTTTATGAATCGAGTGCCAAAGAAGCATGCAAGCACTTTCGGGAGTTCATCATATTTATTATTTGAGGAATTACCGTGGAGTAATGTTTGCTAAAAGATCAAATCTTATATAGTTAGAATTGATGAAGAATAATCTACTATCCTCATCAGAACTATCTACATTATATGAACGACCATGCAGTTAGTTAAGCCTGAAAAGGAAACATTTAATATTTTATTAATTCACGACCATTCTCCAACAATTATGTATTTCAAAGATCTAGTAAATGTTACAATCGATGTACTAACTATGTTCCAATTATGGAATAGAGCATTTATAAAGGAAAAGGTCACTCAAACAACTTATATAAAGGCAACATCACCCAACTTGCAAAGGTATGGGAGAAAAACCTAACATTTTTACTTATACAATTTATTCATTTAAGCTGAACTCAATTTTGACTTAAGTACACTTATACAATTTATTCATTTAAGCTGAATTAAATTTTGACTTAAGTATCGAAAAAGATTAATTTTGTGCCCTACTATCGAGATTTTCCTTTGCAAATTTTCCAATACTTCGAGTTTGGACAAGTAGTCTACTTAATGTTGTTTGCATCATCAAGAAGCATTGCTCCTCCAACATAAAAGAATATAGAAAACACCTAAAGTGTGGATTAAGTGACACCTTTGGTAGAAAGGCAAATTTGTATTTAATATAGCAAAGCTTGGGTCTAGTGTTCCAATGCATTGAATCTATCATAATGACACGTGTTCACTTTAAACCATGTGTCATTATCCTAAGTGCTCTAAAATACTGATCCAAGCCAAGTCCAATCTAGTATTATGTCATTTAAAATTTAAAAGTGAAATAGAGAATTTTTTTTTTCCCCAAGTCGAAATTGAGAGATTTTTTCATTTAAAAAAAAAAAAAAAAGCATAATTGCATTAATCTACTATCCTCATCAGAACTATCTACATTATATGAACGACCATGCAGTTAGTTAAGCCTGAAAAGGAAACATTTAATATTTTATTAATTCACGACCATTCTCCAACAATTATGTATTTCAAAGATCTAGTAAATGTTACAATCGATGTACTAACTATGTTCCAATTATGGAATAGAGCATTTATAAAGGAAAAGGTCACTCAAACAACTTATATAAAGGCAACATCACCCAACTTGCAAAGGTATGGGAGAAAAACCTAACATTTTTACTTATACAATTTATTCATTTAAGCTGAACTCAATTTTGACTTAAGTACACTTATACAATTTATTCATTTAAGCTGAATTAAATTTTGACTTAAGTATCGAAAAAGATTAATTTTGTGCCCTACTATCGAGATTTTCCTTTGCAAATTTTCCAATACTTCGAGTTTGGACAAGTAGTCTACTTAATGTTGTTTGCATCATCAAGAAGCATTGCTCCTCCAACATAAAAGAATATAGAAAACACCTAAAGTGTGGATTAAGTGACACCTTTGGTAGAAAGGCAAATTTGTATTTAATATAGCAAAACTTGGGTCTAGTGTTCCAATGCATTGAATCTATCATGATGACACGTGTTCACTTTAAACCATGTGTCATTATCCTAAGTGCTCTAAAATACTGATCCAAGCCAAGTCCAATCTAGTATTATGTCATTTAAAATTTAAAAGTGAAATAGAGAATTTTTTTTTTCCCCAAGTCGAAATTGAGAGATTTTTTCATTTAAAAAAAAAAAAAAGCATAATTGCATATGAAGTTATGAAGATGAAGCGCACGTGTGTTCCGAGTTTCGAAGACCAAGTCCATTAAGCCCTTACACCTTAAGCACTGTTTTGTTCTCCACTTGTTTACGTTACACAGCATCGGAAAATAATATACAGACAAAACATCGATGGGGGTGCGTATCTTTCTCTACCTTATTTCAATTGCTCCATTTACTTTTTGGGTTTTCAATTCTCATTGAAATCTCAAATGGGTTTCTTTTACTTTTCAAAATCTGTGCTAAATATTTCAAATTTGTTCAATTTCTGTATCCTTTGCTTTTCTGCTCTGCGTCTCGTTTCTTTTACTTTGTTTTCGAAATTCTTCTCAGTTCCAATACTATGATATTGTCTTCTCAAACAAGTCCTAGGTGATGTATGTTGAGCCAGTAAAATATTGATGTAATAAAAGTTCAACTTCTATATATTGTTGCTTTCGTTTCTTGGGTAGTTTCTTCTTTTGTTTTATTAATATTTTTTCTTGGCTTAAATACAATGTTAGTACCTAAATTATAGCTCATGAAGTTTAAAGTAATCATTTTTAGTCCCTCAGATGACATGTCCAAATTAAAACTGATATGTCATCACTTTATTAGGCACATTAGGAACTAAAAGTGATCACTTTAAGTTTGTTCAGGACTAAAAGTGATCACTAAGAGTGTATTTTAGCCCTTTTTTATTTTTATCAATAGGTTTTATTTTGAGATTTGTTGCTGTGGTTCTTGTCGTCTTAAGCTTTGTGGCTTTAGTTTTCACTTTTGGCATTTGAATTCTGATTATTTTGAGTGTTCAGTTGTTTATCTCGTGTGATCTATAATTATTGCTTTGATTGGTGGGTGAAAGTGCTTCCAGTTAGTGTGCATAATGGAATTCATTGGTTGTTGTGTCAAGTAAAAGAAGAAGAAAAAAAATGAGTGTAAGCCGTTTTGTGTTTCATTCCCACTTTGATTTTGAGTCATTTATTTATGGGCTGTTCATACGTTTTGATTGAGTATTTTGGACCACACTGCTTGTTTCTTGTTAACTCTAGGTTCACTTTAGTGTTAATGTTTGTATTTCTACAGAAGATCTGTTGTACTGATGAAGGTATTCTACTTGCAGTTTGTTGCTTCACTTGTTTATGGTAGTCTTCTCTGCCATCCATGAACTGTGATGGGGGTTTGTGAATGGCTGTTGCATTCGGTGACTAGTTAATTAAAAAAATTACAAATATTCACACGTACAAATGTAATCCACATAAAGCCCTATTTCCTCTCCTCATTCCTCAATACTCATCATAGACTACACCACACCTATGCAAACTCTAAATCCTCTTGTCAAAGGAAAACCTGGATCATTCACAACTCTCACCAATCACCATTGATTTCCTTTCCCTAGATATCTATCTAAACCAAACCCATTATAGACCAGTATCTAAGTCCATCTCCATGTTTATGACCAACCCCACCTCCCAAAACCCTTAAAAAGCTGCTCAGTTCCTCTCAAAAACCGATCTTTCCTTTCATATTCCAGCCCCAAAAAGACCAAAACCCTCCTTATACATACACCCAAATTTCCCACTATGTAGATGTATACATGAAGTGGAAGAAAGACTCATACTATGACTCAATTGAGCACATCCACAGGTCCGAACAACTCAAGGCCATCATTTCTTTGAAAAACTGCATAGCTCAAGACCCCAACGGGTGCATCCCAATCTCTCAAGTCTCAAAGAGGGGACTAGAGCTGGGTCTGCCCGTGAAGGCTGCTCAGTTCTTGAGGCAATACCCAACAATCTTTGGGGAGTTTATAGGTCCCCAATATAACTTACCTTGGTATAGGCTGACCCAAGAAGCTGTTGAGATTGATAGAGAGGAGAAAAGGCTGTTTGAGGATTGTAGGGATGACCTGAAGAATAGGATGAAGAGGTTCATATTGATGAGTAAAAGGAAGGCTTTGCCTTTAAAGATTATTCAGGGAATGCAGTGGTATTTGGGTTTGCCTGAGGATTTTTTGAGGTGCTTGGAAGTGAATTTGGATAGTTCTTTTAGGCTTGTGGAGATTGATGATGGATTGACCGGTTTGGCTGTTGAGAGTGAGAAAAAGATATTTTCAATGGTGCAGAGAAATTCTAAGAAGAGAGGTGTGTATTCTGGGGAACCGATGGAGGCAATTGAGTTTCCACTTTTCCCCGCAAAGGGTTTGAGGATTGGTTAAGGGAGTTTCAAAAGCTTCCTTATGTTTCACCCTATGAGGACTTTTCACATTTGGCTCCAGATGGTGATATGGGGGAGAAGCGGGTTGTGGGGTTTCTTCACGAGTTGCTTAGTCTTTTTGTTGAGCATTCAGCAGAGAGGAAGCAACTTCTATGCCTCAAGAAACATTTTGGGCTGCCACAGAATGTTCACAAGGCATTTGAGAGGCATCCCCATATGTTTTATTTGTCTTTGAGGAACAAGACTTGTACAGTGATTCTAAAGGAGGCTTACAGTGACAAAACAGCTATTGAGAGACATCCACTATTGAGGGTTAGGAAAAAGTACATCAAGTTGATGAAGGAGTCCAAGCTGATTTTGAAGAATAGGAGTTTGAGTAATCAGTTTGTTGATTGTGGGAAAACAAAGTTGGATTTGGATGGATTCTGCAGAATAGGAGACAAGAGAGATGGCAGTTGTTCTTTGTAAATGATTTTTTTGGGTAAACTATAAACCTAAACCCAATTGTTTTTGGCTTTCTACAACAGCAAGTGCATGAATGGAGTTCAAGCATTTGTCTGCATTTATTTTTGGCTAAATCACAAATTGCACCCCTTAACTTTGCCTAAAATTCAATTCATTAGTCTAACTTCATTGTAGTTCAATTTAGTCCTTTAACTTTCAATTTTTTTCAATTCAATCCTCCTATTAATCTCTATCATAATTGCGCCGTTAACTTTCAATTTTGTTCAATAAAAAACTACAATGTTTGGGGGGTCCTAAATGGCTAAATTCTAACCGATAGTAACAAGGGGACTGAATTGAATTTTAGGCAAAGTTAGAATAGCCAATTTGTAATTTAGCCCTTAATTTTATTCTATTTTATTATTTTTTTTTTATATTTAACAGCACACATGCAATAGAAAACTGATTCATATCAATGATTAATTTGTTAGTATATAAATTCTTTCAAATGTTGAACTAACCCAAGGCTTAGATTCCTCACTAAATTTCAGAACTTCATACCTTGTCCTCTTGTCTCTCTCTATCTCTTCAACAACGGCGTTTGTGGGTACTGCCACTGCTTCAATTCTATCAAATTTCATCACCAATATTGATGAAACAGAAAGATATGCAAAATACAATTCTTATTTCAAAGTACTTTATGTAAATACATTATACATGTGACTTTTGTGTCCTTATCCTGACCTATCTCTTAACTCTGTCTTTTTTGCATTGTACAAATTGATTAAACCTTTGTTGCAGATGTAGGGGACATGTAGTCTTCTCTGCCATCCATGAACTGTGATGGGGGTTTGTGAATGGCTGTTGCATTCGGTGACTAGTTAATTAAAAAAATTACAAATATTCACACGTACAAATGTAATCCACATAAAGCCCTATTTCCTCTCCTCATTCCTCAATACTCATCATAGACTACACCACACCTATGCAAACTCTAAATCCTCTTGTCAAAGGAAAACCTGGATCATTCACAACTCTCACCAATCACCATTGATTTCCTTTCCCTAGATATCTATCTAAACCAAACCCATTATAGACCAGTATCTAAGTCCATCTCCATGTTTATGACCAACCCCACCTCCCAAAACCCTTAAAAAGCTGCTCAGTTCCTCTCAAAAACCGATCTTTCCTTTCATATTCCAGCCCCAAAAAGACCAAAACCCTCCTTATACATACACCCAAATTTCCCACTATGTAGATGTATACATGAAGTGGAAGAAAGACTCATACTATGACTCAATTGAGCACATCCACAGGTCCGAACAACTCAAGGCCATCATTTCTTTGAAAAACTGCATAGCTCAAGACCCCAACGGGTGCATCCCAATCTCTCAAGTCTCAAAGAGGGGACTAGAGCTGGGTCTGCCCGTGAAGGCTGCTCAGTTCTTGAGGCAATACCCAACAATCTTTGGGGAGTTTATAGGTCCCCAATATAACTTACCTTGGTATAGGCTGACCCAAGAAGCTGTTGAGATTGATAGAGAGGAGAAAAGGCTGTTTGAGGATTGTAGGGATGACCTGAAGAATAGGATGAAGAGGTTCATATTGATGAGTAAAAGGAAGGCTTTGCCTTTAAAGATTATTCAGGGAATGCAGTGGTATTTGGGTTTGCCTGAGGATTTTTTGAGGTGCTTGGAAGTGAATTTGGATAGTTCTTTTAGGCTTGTGGAGATTGATGATGGATTGACCGGTTTGGCTGTTGAGAGTGAGAAAAAGATATTTTCAATGGTGCAGAGAAATTCTAAGAAGAGAGGTGTGTATTCTGGGGAACCGATGGAGGCAATTGAGTTTCCACTTTTCCCCGCAAAGGGTTTGAGGATTGGTTAAGGGAGTTTCAAAAGCTTCCTTATGTTTCACCCTATGAGGACTTTTCACATTTGGCTCCAGATGGTGATATGGGGGAGAAGCGGGTTGTGGGGTTTCTTCACGAGTTGCTTAGTCTTTTTGTTGAGCATTCAGCAGAGAGGAAGCAACTTCTATGCCTCAAGAAACATTTTGGGCTGCCACAGAATGTTCACAAGGCATTTGAGAGGCATCCCCATATGTTTTATTTGTCTTTGAGGAACAAGACTTGTACAGTGATTCTAAAGGAGGCTTACAGTGACAAAACAGCTATTGAGAGACATCCACTATTGAGGGTTAGGAAAAAGTACATCAAGTTGATGAAGGAGTCCAAGCTGATTTTGAAGAATAGGAGTTTGAGTAATCAGTTTGTTGATTGTGGGAAAACAAAGTTGGATTTGGATGGATTCTGCAGAATAGGAGACAAGAGAGATGGCAGTTGTTCTTTGTAAATGATTTTTTTGGGTAAACTATAAACCTAAACCCAATTGTTTTTGGCTTTCTACAACAGCAAGTGCATGAATGGAGTTCAAGCATTTGTCTGCATTTATTTTTGGCTAAATCACAAATTGCACCCCTTAACTTTGCCTAAAATTCAATTCATTAGTCTAACTTCATTGTAGTTCAATTTAGTCCTTTAACTTTCAATTTTTTTCAATTCAATCCTCCTATTAATCTCTATCATAATTGCGCCGTTAACTTTCAATTTTGTTCAATAAAAAACTACAATGTTTGGGGGGTCCTAAATGGCTAAATTCTAACCGATAGTAACAAGGGGACTGAATTGAATTTTAGGCAAAGTTAGAATAGCCAATTTGTAATTTAGCCCTTAATTTTATTCTATTTTATTATTTTTTTTTTATATTTAACAGCACACATGCAATAGAAAACTGATTCATATCAATGATTAATTTGTTAGTATATAAATTCTTTCAAATGTTGAACTAACCCAAGGCTTAGATTCCTCACTAAATTTCAGAACTTCATACCTTGTCCTCTTGTCTCTCTCTATCTCTTCAACAACGGCGTTTGTGGGTACTGCCACTGCTTCAATTCTATCAAATTTCATCACCAATATTGATGAAACAGAAAGATATGCAAAATACAATTCTTATTTCAAAGTACTTTATGTAAATACATTATACATGTGACTTTTGTGTCCTTATCCTGACCTATCTCTTAACTCTGTCTTTTTTGCATTGTACAAATTGATTAAACCTTTGTTGCAGATGTAGGGGACAATGAAAATTGATATTTCTCTGGAAGCTTCTTCAGTTATTGTGTTCTGCATGATCTTTATATAATGCAATACGGATTTTATTCTTCCTTTATTTTTAGCTCTATAAAGACATTCTTACTATCTTGATACTTTTCCATCTACTAGATATCTTGTTTAACATAAGAACAAATCTAAATAAAACCTAACCTGTTGTCTTCAATCTCAATGATCTTTTCCTTCAGTTTCTGTGCATTTGTATCTTTCTCATGCAGGGAATAGATCAGTCCAGGTATCATAAGTTGGAACTGGGGAAGCCCGGCCCAAAGTACTCAATGGCCTTTGAGATTGGGCTCTCAATTTATTTGTTTAGAGTGGGTAAATAATTTCCTACAATGGGTGAGTCCCTTTGAGGCTAATTTACAGCCCAAATGAAGGAGATTGTGACTCAGCTTGAATCTTATTCCCCATATTTCCCAGGGAGTCTCGGCTAGGTACCGAGCTTCCTTCTCTTTAACTATTTCTCTCTTCTTTTCTCTCGTGTATCACTCTCTCTCTCTCTCTCCCCAGATTTTCCAACCCTCTCTCACACCATCTCTTCCTCCTTATATAATCTTCCCAAGTGGGTTTGTCATCATGAGTGGCGGTTTTTCCCAAAAAGGTGGGACCCATTCCAACCTATATTCCTGATCAGATGAGACCCACTTCACATTTCTGAACAGACTCCATTGAGACCTGTGCCAGCCTCCAAATCTAAGGCATTATATAACGTTCCTTTGGGTCGGTTTTTACTATACCATGCTTGGACCCTCCATCACTTATTCAGTACAGCTTGGATGGGCCTAACTTATGTGGGCCTTGGCCTTATGCCGGTGTTTGATGTATTTGATTTATGGACCGTATACTCCATGCTTTTTTGAAACCCCAGTGAATACTAGATAAATCTCTCCGTTCTACTGCAATGTATGGTGCCTGGCAACTGACAAGGCTTTTTGTGCCCTTCTGATAGATTCTCTTGAATAAAATGCCAACTTTATTGATGATATAATTGCTTAAGCTGCAACCTCTATTACTTGGGCAAGAAGAAAATGGTGCATAGCTCATAGCTGCATAAAATATTCTCATCAAGGAATCTACAACAGGTGACAGCATATGTTTACTTGTTTAGCCATCAGCTGCCTCTACAGTGAGCCATTTGCACAAATTAGTTTTATTGAAACTAATCTTCATTAAGATATCTGATTTTTTTACTTTTTTTTTTTATAAAATGATTTTTTTTTTTTTTTTAACTTCTGAATGTGAGGTATGTGTCATCAATTACGTGCAATATAATATATTTTTGACATTTTTTTTTCTATGTGCTACTATCGTCCTCAACTTGAAATACTAATATTTTTCTAGTACATCTTTGTCAAACTTTCTCCGATGAATGATTCTTATGGGAGATTGTTAGTCTGTTGTGGTTTTAAGAAGGGAATTTAGAACTCAATGAATTCTGGAACACGTTCTATATTAGAATGGATATGAGATACGGCCAAAAATGAATCTATGCGACTTTCAAACAATGAATGGCATTACAAAAAATGAGTCAAAAAAATTTATAATCTTTATTTAATCTTTTCACTTGGGTTCTTCATCTTCCTTTTTCTCTATCTGATTGATAATATCTTCCTCTTTCTTCATCCTCCTTTGTACCAACTCTTAAGTTTAGAGAAACAAAACATTTCACAATAGCTGGCGTGGTCTATCGTGATCGATGCATAATAAAAATGTTGTCATCAATGGATCTATGTGAAACTGATATTATTCCAATCAAAACTTCTTATATTAATAAAATGTGGTGAAAAAATTTATGTCTTTAACATTACTCTACACTCAAAAGACAAAATAAATACGGTAATTCAGCTCTATCAAGGATGTTTGTGAACCCGTTTTGCAACTATTAGTCTATTTCTACCCCCATCTTCTACTCTGAGAATTGAGAGAAGCAGAAAGATGACATCAAGGCATGATGAGAGTTGGTCCTTGAAGCTGAATGATGAGAGTCATCAACTAATAGTAACATGCACAAATGTGAGAGTACGAATAGTCTACTCTGCGGGTCTTATTATTTAATGATGCCATGTGAATAGCTAGAAATATGTGAAATGCATGACTAACTCATACTCAATTAGGAAATGCTTAGCTTTCCAGACCCATATGGATGAAGTCATTTTAGGCTTTAGCTATGATGTTTGCTATCGATCGGGTATTTGGTGAAGGTATTTGTATTTATCATGCTACCATTTGAAGGTGAAGCAAAACTTTACTATGAACCCTCCCACCATATATAAATGCTTTGGGAAATTGATATGCTAGTTAAGTATAACTCAGTAAGGTATTTTCTACAGGATGCTTATTTTCAACAAGTTGGATTAGTCAGTATCCTAACAAATCCGTTGATGCTGTCTAAGTGAGGTCATAACTCTTAAATGTAATTGGAATTCTCTCCTCTCTCACAAACCTTCCTTAGGTGTTTAGACTTCTTGAAAGGGATTGATGTATCTTATGTAATCTTATTGACTTATTCAACTTTATTCTAGAAAAAAAACATGTGAAACTCCAACATGTGAAATCCATTCTCTTATGAGAGAGAAAACTCAAACTTGGACATCAAAATCTTTGTAGCTCAACTAATACTTCTTGGTGTTTCTAATAAATCTATCAAATGTTCAAATTCATTCTCCTTATTGTAACTATCGAATTTATAAAAAATTTAAGTACTAAAAAAAAAAAAAAAAAAAAGCTTATAACTCAATTTTCTTAGGTAAATAAAAAAAAAAAAGCTATAAACAAAGGATTTAATTTTATTGTACAAATAGAATAAAATTTTGATTCCAATACAAGAAGCATTTAGCAATAATTATCTTATGTATTAGACATATACATTGCATACTCTCGTTTCACAAAAGGTGAGTCATACAACTATGTGAGATCTATGTATTATGAGAGGAATGATGTATATATCCGATGCATAAAATACCTTCTTAATAAACAAACATACCAAGTCCTTCTAAAATATAATTTGACATCAATTAATCTATACGATTAATAAAGTGAGTTCAAGCAAACGTAAGGTGAACTTGATCAACACCATGTATTTCACAATAGCTCCACATGTCGCTGATTCTGCTAACTACAAGTTGAAGCAAGTAATCTTATACCTGGGTTTGGAGTCAAGACCATACCAAGTAATCTTATACCTTAATTTCATGTTTCAACCGAAGCAAGTCTTTGGTTGAAACTTGAAAACTCTTAAAGAAAGAAGATGCAATGGAAAATGGAGATGGGTTTTCTTTTCTATTAGCTAAATTTCCAAGGCACCCAAAGATGTTTCCATTTTAGTGTAAATTTGGCTTGGACTGCAAACAAGCATATGCTCCTTTATGCTTGGCTTGTATAAACCAACCTATTGTGTACTTGATTTTAATTTCTTGTGCCGGTGCACACACGTACACGTGATATAATTACATTTCAATTCGTAATAACCACGAGAAAGAAAAATTAATGTAAAAAGTAAACCGTAGAAATTCAAACATCTGTGGAATTGGTCTCGGACACCAAAGAAAGTCAAAAAAATAAAACTGAAGAGAATAAAAAACACGGACATCGTAGAAGTTTCCAAGACTAGCACCTTTTTTTTTTTTTTAGAAACCAAAAGATAGAAAGACTAGCACTTTTACAATGACTTATCTAGATACAAAAGAAAACGCTGCAAATTATTCAAAGAATTTTAGACGTGTTTAAAAGCATGCACAAACTTATATTTCGTGCTCGAGTTCAGCCACCGACAAATCATATGTCAAATTTACACGTGTAATCTAATTTTGTACTAAGTGTTTATTTTAATTTTTTTATAAAAAAATTGGTATCAAATTATTTATTCATAATATTTTGCATGAAAGTTGAGATAACCACCTCACTCATTTTAATTAGATCATCTTATCATTACTAGTTACTACTATTAAATGTTTCTGTACCTAAAAATAGATTACAATCCAATTCAATCATAATTTTTCGAATTTATCAACAGCAAAAAAAAAAAAAAATCATAATTTTTCGAAACAAAAATGCAATGCATCTCTCTCTCTCTCTCTCTCTCTCTCATAAACGTATTGACACAGCACATTAGAGAGCTCCAGCTTTCTCTTTCATTTTTATTCAGTTGAGTGTTGAGCCTTTTTCTTAAACTCCTTTATTTTTGACAATTTCTTGCAATTTGAAAAACCTAACTTCCAATTTCTATTGCAGTTTCTTGCAATTAAAAGCAACTAAAGTTCCTTTTTTTCCCTAGAATAAACATGCCCCCAAACTCTTATAGCATGGGGAGGTACCAACTCGTATAATTAGGTGATGGTTAATTTATTTATTAACCTCGACTTAATCTTTACTATTTTTTTTTCTATTAAAAAAAAAATCTTTACTATTTATAGTGATATAGTAGAAAATAGATATAGTGTGCGTTTGGTAACACTTATTTTTGTCAACTTATTTTACTATTTAGTTTATTTTTTCTACTATTCATGATCCTACTGCACTTTTTAGTACTATTCATGTGTCTCACTATTCTATTTTAGTTAACTTTTACATTTATCTACAGTACTTTTAGCCAAAAGTTTTCAGTTTTAACAAAATAAGTGGATCCTAAATAGACTCGTAATAACTAAATTAGGCATAACATTTTGGTATTAATGTTTGTTCACAATTTTCAGAATTCTTCACGGTGCAAACACAAATATCTTTCCTGCAATTCAAACTAGCTAGCGTCGGTAACTTTTCACCGAGCTGGCTGGGCTGGGCCCAAAATACACGTTTCCAGGCTACAAAGTCACTAATCATCGTATAATAACTAATTAAATGTAAAGTAATATTGGAAAACTTTAAATTAACCATACACCTGTACGAGCATTATGAGATTAATAATTATGGGATTAAGACCATAAAATAAACCACTGGTTTTTTAATTCACTCACGCCTATTCACCTAACCCGTTTTGATTACATAATAAAGATGCCCCTTGGACCTACATGTCATGTTACTTTTCTTTTTCTTTTTTTTTTTTTAAATAGCTTTGTTGTGTGAATGCACACGAAACTTCTATAATTCTGTGTGTTCCAATGGAAAAAAACAATCCTAAAGCAATCATAAGAGAACAGAGCTGTCATCCATGAATCTCATTTATAATAATTATTAATATTAATCTTAGTCAAGAGAAAAACACAGTTTTGTCTTTGTCAAATAGTTTGCACTTTGTTTTTGCACCACTAGAAAATACTCTAAACTCTCTCTAGACTCTAGAATTTGCACTTAGTAATATGGAGTTGTTGTTGTTATCGCTGACGCAAGAAACACGCCAATTTTTTGTGTGTGACAATCATATGCAACTTGCAAACATCTGTTTGAATTCAAATTCTAATGTTTGTTATATTGATGTGATCGTTGATTTTAAGTTGCACGCTACTTTTCATTTTTCTCCTTCAAAATTATTGACTTGGACATAAATAAGAAATTGACGAAAGTTCTGTCGTTAGCATTAGTTAGTAATCCATTTTAGAAAAGTTTTAATGTCACTTTTATGAGAAAAAATTTTTTTTCCCATCAAAACTTTTTTTAAATGGATTGTTAACCAATATCCTAAGAACATTTGTTAGCATTTCTCAAAATAAAAAAATAAAAATCAAAGTTTATAGGGTGTAATTGAACCCTCTAAATTAAAGTTAAGGCATACATGATAACCACAAACTACATTAACCAGTTAGTAATTGGCACATATATTATTCGTGCTACCACCTACCATGAATTAAGATGATGATGAATTGGTGATTGTGAGGTGAGATAATGTGATCATAGAAACAAAAGGAGTGGATCAAATCATGGTTATTAGCATCCGATCCAAATCCTAAGATCCTATATCCCTAAAACGTCATGAATCTTACTAGGACCTCTATTAAAGTGAAATTTGTGTGGAATCTTAATTAAATAGTGATACTAAAAATTTTGTGCTATTAAACAAAATCACAATTTTTTTCTTATTTTCGGCCTCCAAATGGAGCCCAAAGACCCCAATCTAATAAAAAATAATGTAATAAATAGATCAGCCCAATGGCCTTAGATCAAATTGAAAAAAAAAAAAAAAGATATATATATATATAAAGCAAAAAAATAAAACCCTAAGGCTCACATCAGTAGTTAGTTGTCACCTTAACCTAACAAACAAAAGCACAAAATACAGAAGAGAAGAGACTAGACTATCACAGAGTAAAAGGCAAGTGCAAGAAGCAAAGAAATAAGATGGTGATGCCACTGTAAGAGAGACCGCCGACAAGGAAAAAAAAATATTAATTAAAAAAAATTGAAAAATGTAATTTTTTACACAAATTAGTGACATTACTAATAAAAGGCAAAATGACAAATTACAAATAGTATTTTTTTAATCGGAAAGTATGATCTAAGCTTTGAGTATTTAGAAAATATGATAAAAATTCTGGACATAAATAAGTGATTGGATTAGTTTGGAATTTGTTACAAAACTAATTTTTTCTTTATCAATTGTTGTAAGTTGTTGTCAAAAGCTTTGTAATTTAACAGGACACCTCTTTGTCTTTCCAATGAAAACATCGAAGGTTACAATTTTGTTAGTCTCAACTATCAAATTATCATGAACTTATTTTAAGTTGTTATAATTTAGGTAACACATATCTCCCTCCTAGATCTTAAATTCAATATGCAATAGTGAAAATACTTGAAGACAAAAGTATTACCTCTTTATTTTGTCGATAAATACATTACTTATGTTTCTTTACAACAAATGAATTAGGGGGATTCAAAATCAATTTTTCTCCCCTTAATGGATAAATTGGGCAAATGTTACTAAGTCATAATGTTTTCTTGGAACTGCTAAAAGTAAATTAGGTCAATGTTAGCTTGATCTAGTTCCATACAGTCTCTTTTGCCAAACTTTGAATCACTAAGACTTGTGGGTTCCAGTTAGCTCAATTGGTAAAGTCTCTGATGGTTGTATAAGAGATCTGGGGTTCAATACCCGCGCCTACACCAAAACTGATTGGTGTCTTGGTTTGATGATAAAGAGCTATCATTAAGAGCAGACTTCATAAATTGAAAATCTCTCCACACACACACACACAAAAAAAAAAAAAAAAAAAAAAAAAAAAATAAACTATAAATTTTTTTAATTATACATAGTCCCTTTATTCAATTAAACTATAAATTATATCAAATCATTAAAATTAATGACTAATTATATATATTGCTTTTGAATTAGGTTGTGATTGCTAATTGTGTAATATATATATATATATATTCTAGATGTCCTGTAATTTATGGTAGATTATTGTTTATTAAAATCTTAATCTATGCATTATTCTGAACAGTAGGAGGGCATTATAGTTTTTTATGCCTACTTTATGGAATATTGACTGCATCATCTTATAGCATGAAGTGCATATTATAACTATGGGATGGATAGTTATGATTAACTCTTGAGAGTACGTTTGAGTTGTTTGAAAGTGAGAGGATGTAAAAAGTAAAAATTGGCTGATATTTTATTTTATTTGATAAAGTAGAAAAATTGAAGTTTTTTTTTTTTTTTTGAAGATAGAGCAAGATAATTTTCAAGCTGAGATTCTCATATTATAATCCTCTATGGCTCTTTGGGTATTTATATTGCAGAGTTTTTAAAATCTTCTCTATTTATTTTAAACCAATGAATGGTATTTGGCCACAAACATCAATAAATTAAATGAACACAAAAAGACCATAATGTAAAAAGAAAAAGGATACAAAAATATTGGTAGATAATTTTTTTTTTTGTTTTAATAGACAACTTAAAAAAAAATGCTGATGATGTGTATTCAAAATGAATTATTGGAATTTTAGGAACTCCATGGTAGAGTTATCTAAAAACTATAAAGAATGTGTGTGTCTGTTTTTTTTGTTTGTTTGTTTGCTTAGCTAATGTTTGGATACAATGTCTCACCCTCACGTCTGCGTTTTTGCATTTGAAGTGGGACCTGCTTACACTATGCACGTTTAGCCATTCACGCATTCACGTAGTTTGTCCATCCTTGCTAGGACCCACGTGTACTGTGCAGTTTGTCCATTCATGCAGTTCAGCCACTGTGCACTGTGCACGTCTCAACATTTAGTTGCGTAAACAGTTTGTCCATCTTTGCTGGGACCCACGTGTACACTGTTTAGTCTTGTTTTAAAATTATTTGTTACAGTGTTTTCATTTTTCAGCAAAATAAGCGGCATCCAAATAGAGTATCATAATTTTTTATTCATTCATCTCTTTTCGTGCATTAAAAATCAGTTGTGAATTTGAGTTACCTGAATGCCTAGAAATTTTTATGTTTAAAATAAAAGAGAACATAGAAGAAGCAAGAAAATAAATAAAGTGAGTCTGTTTAATTTTTTTTTTTTTTAAAGATAAGAGATAAGGAGGAAAATATGGTGTGTAATTTAAATTTCAAAAAGAATAAGAGATAAGGAGACTGTAAACTACTGAGAATGTAGATTTAGTGAGGGGTTTTAAATTGTGAGCTTTTTTTTTTTTATCAATTTGTCCCCCTTAATTGAAAAAAGGGATAATTACAATTTGCCCACCTGTGGTTTGACCCGATTTCTATGTGCCTACCTGTGGTTCAAAGTTTGACACTTTGCCCACCTGTGCTTGTCACCGTTACCCAGCCGTAACCCACCTCTCCACTCTCCGTTACTCTAACACAAAAATAAGCAAAAAACTCACTCCCACTCAGATCAAACACTCTCAAAACTCACTCTCACTCCCAAAACTCCATTCGGCTTGCTCACCAAAAATCACACACTATCACTCCCAAAAATCAGTCACTCACTCACTCCCATTGTGCATGCAAACCGAGCCGAGGAAGACAGCTCCTCTGTTCAGCTGTGGCAACAAGACTCACTTACTCCCATTGTGCAATGTGCTT
>NW_027069652.1:1070027-1122812 GCF_002906115.3 Quercus suber | reverse complement strand
AAAAAAAAAAAAAAAAAAAAAAAAAAAAAACTGAGTCTTACTCTATATTAATACAGTTTTTTTTTTTTTTTTGTCTTTCTCTCAAATACTGCTTTGTATATTAACCATAAATTCCCATTAGTTCAAAAATCTCGATCAAAACTCAAATTAGAAACTATTTGATGGAGTTTACTTTGAAAATTTTGGCCAAAACTCAAACTAATGACAGAAACATGTGAGGTCGAAATATTTTTAATCACAAAAGTCAAGATGACCAAATACATAAAAGGGGAAGCTTCTAATTAAATTACATTACACACTTTAAATAAATAAACTAATCATCATCATCATCAATTTTATAAAAAGCATAGAATCAATTTTCAATAACATCAACAATATTAATTTAAACCCGCAGTCCCAAAGTGTGGAATATAAAGTGGAGTCCAACTCCAATCATAGTTTAACTTTAACTCTTAAAAAAATAAAATAAAAAACAAGAACAAAAACTTCAATCATAGTACGTATATTGTGTATTCACCTGTATAATATAAGTAAACATCAAAGTTTCTTAATCACTAGTAATTTATTATTAAAAATTGTGTTTAATAATAATTTTTTATTAATAAAATTGAAAAGTAGGTAATGACTAAAATGTGTTGAGGTGGCTCTATCTATGTACCGGAGATTGCGTGCAATTACCTGCGAGCACGACAACAATAAGTAATAACAAGCCTTGCCGGCTTTGTGTTGTGTTGGACAGCCTGTTATTTAAATGTCTGACCAAGGGACAACCTCTATGTCCAGGTATCTTAATCTTGTGCCCCATCTTTGTCACACGTTTCATATTACCGCTCGTCACGTGCGGTTCCTGGTTTGGCTGTTGTCTGACTCTTTTTACGGCATTACCTCTCGTATCAAAAAAACCTCGGAATCTTATCCAAGTTGTTGATGGGTATGGTCTTTTTTCTTTTTATTTTGTTTGTCCCGTAAACTAGTGTGTATTCCCATGATATGCTATTGGTACTCTCTCTCTCTCTCTCTCTCTCATAATTGATGATTTTTATTTTATAAAAAATGATAATTGTTTTTTATAAATTTAATTAATGAAATACTCTCTCTCATATAATTGATGATTTTTATTTTAAAAAATGATAATTGTTTTTTGATAAAATTTAATTACAAAATTAGTTGTAACCTTATGCTACAATTATTTTAATATGTTTTTATTAACTATGAATTTTGACAAATCTATCATTATTAAAGATTAATAGCTATATCAACGATAAATTGTTTAGATTGAAGTTTTTGTCGTTTAAAATTATGTATAAAATATTAGCTTATAAGTCTATAAGTAATAAATATAAATGATACAAAATTTGAAATATGTATTAAGAGAGTAAAAAATGTGCAATTCAATTGTTAGATTTTCAAAATATGCAGTAATGTTTATTTTATTGAACAAGGTTGTAGCCTAAGATTACAACCAATTTTATAGTTAAAATTTGTTCATTGTTTTTTTATAAATTCAATTAATGAAATCCACTATTAAGTGAAATGAGAAAATATCACCTATTTTCTATATACAATAAATAAGAGAAAATATAAAATTACTAAATAATTACTATATATTTCATATGAACAATGAATTCTATCATAAATTACTGTGAAGAGGATGTAAAAAGTAAAAATTGGCTGATATTTTATTTTATTTGATAAAGTAGAAAAATTGAAGTTTTTTTTTTTTTTTTGAAGATAGAGCAAGATAATTTTCAAGCTGAGATTCTCATATTATAATCCTCTATGGCTCTTTGGGTATTTATATTGCAGAGTTTTTAAAATCTTCTCTATTTATTTTAAACCAATGAATGGTATTTGGCCACAAACATCAATAAATTAAATGAACACAAAAAGACCATAATGTAAAAAGAAAAAGGATACAAAAATATTGGTAGATAATTTTTTTTTTTGTTTTAATAGACAACTTAAAAAAAAATGCTGATGATGTGTATTCAAAATGAATTATTGGAATTTTAGGAACTCCATGGTAGAGTTATCTAAAAACTATAAAGAATGTGTGTGTCTGTTTTTTTTGTTTGTTTGTTTGCTTAGCTAATGTTTGGATACAATGTCTCACCCTCACGTCTGCGTTTTTGCATTTGAAGTGGGACCTGCTTACACTATGCACGTTTAGCCATTCACGCATTCACGTAGTTTGTCCATCCTTGCTAGGACCCACGTGTACTGTGCAGTTTGTCCATTCATGCAGTTCAGCCACTGTGCACTGTGCACGTCTCAACATTTAGTTGCGTAAACAGTTTGTCCATCTTTGCTGGGACCCACGTGTACACTGTTTAGTCTTGTTTTAAAATTATTTGTTACAGTGTTTTCATTTTCCAGCAAAATAAGCGGCATCCAAATAGAGTATCATAATTTTTTATTCATTCATCTCTTTTCGTGCATTAAAAATCAGTTGTGAATTTGAGTTACCTGAATGCCTAGAAATTTTTATGTTTAAAATAAAAGAGAACATAGAAGAAGCAAGAAAATAAATAAAGTGAGTCTGTTTAATTTTTTTTTTTTTTAAAGATAAGAGATAAGGAGGAAAATATGGTGTGTAATTTAAATTTCAAAAAGAATAAGAGATAAGGAGACTGTAAACTACTGAGAATGTAGATTTAGTGAGGGGTTTTAAATTGTGAGCTTTTTTTTTTTTATCAATTTGTCCCCCTTAATTGAAAAAAGGGATAATTACAATTTGCCCACCTGTGGTTTGACCCGATTTCTATGTGCCTACCTGTGGTTCAAAGTTTGACACTTTGCCCACCTGTGCTTGTCACCGTTACCCAGCCGTAACCCACCTCTCCACTCTCCGTTACTCTAACACAAAAATAAGCAAAAAACTCACTCCCACTCAGATCAAACACTCTCAAAACTCACTCTCACTCCCAAAACTCCATTCGGCTTGCTCACCAAAAATCACACACTATCACTCCCAAAAATCAGTCACTCACTCACTCCCATTGTGCATGCAAACCGAGCCGAGGAAGACAGCTCCTCTGTTCAGCTGTGGCAACAAGACTCACTTACTCCCATTGTGCAATGTGCTTTGCTGCACTTGAGGTTACTGGGATTTGATCATGCATGCGAACTGAGCCGAGCCGAGGAAGATCAAGATTATTGCTTCTCTGTTCAGCCATTGCAAGTAGATCAAAACCCTTTTTGCTTTTTTAATCTTTGAAATCTAGGGTTCTAAATTGGGTTTTAAAATTTCTTCTTCCAAAGTGGGTTTTATTTAAAATTCTTTCTTCCAAATTCGAAGAAACATGGAATCAAGAAACATGGAATCAATTCGAAGAAACATGGAATCAAGAATAGTTTAAGAAACTCAAATTCAAAGAAAGAATAAAAAACCCAAAAAAGCATTAAAAAACCCAATTTCAAACCCTAGGTTTCAAAAATTAAAAACTAAAGAGGGTTTTGATCTACCTGCTGATGCTGAACAGAGGACCATGCAAGCTCAAAACCCAAGTTCAATAACCCACGGTGGCACCCAAGCGCATGCACGATCAAAACCCACCCACGATCAAAACCCAGTTCCATTGGAAAGTTTGCGAATCGAAGCCCATTGCTGAACAGAGGGAGAGCAACTATTAGCAACTTGCTTCCTCGGCTTGGATCTGAAATTGAGAGTTTCAAACGATGCTTGTTGTAGGAGTGAGAAAGTTTTGAGAGTTTTGGGAGTGAGAGTGAGTTCTAAGAGTGATAACTAGTTTTGATCTGAGTGGGAGTGAGTTTTTTGCTTATTTGGTGTTAGAGTAACGGAGAGTGGAGAGGTGGGTTACGGCTGGGTAACGGTGACAAGCACAGGTGGGCAAAGTGTCAAACTTTGAACCACAGGTAGGCACATAGAAATCGGGTCAAACCACAGGTGGGCAAATTGTAATTATTCCTTGAAAAAATGTAAGTGAGCGAAGAGATGATATTTTGAGATATTCAAAACTAAGAGTCCACGGTTTAAACGGTTTGAGAGTCCCTTAAACAGTACTAGTATAAATAATATGACAATCATGTCCCTCTACATTACTAAAAAAATTGATTACTAAAAACAATTAAAGCAAAGTACTTTATTTTCTCTCCAAACTGTTTATTTTTCTATCCAAAACTAATAATGGAAAAAAAAGATTTGTTGTGTTTCATGTTGTTTACTTTTCTATTCTATTTTGAGATTTCTCAAAATATAGTAAATTTTAAAATGACAAAACTTGTGTGCAATACCTTAAATGTTATTATTTAAGTTTCCCTCTTAAGATTGAGTTATGTGATTATTTAACTAAAAAATACACTTCCATCATATAAGAAAAAAACTACGTGGCATAATCTTAAGAGGAAAATTTTAAGATGAAAATTTAAAAAACATCACTTAAGTACTGTACCTAAATCTTGCATTTTTTATTTTTTGCTAAACTGCATTTTTAAAAAGTAAATGAATATAATATTGACAACTTTCATAACTTACTATTTATTGTACTTAAAAAATCAATACTCCCATTTTCGTACTACAATTTAAAAGTAATAGCAATGTTGAAAAACTATAATGCACATTTTAAATAGTAAGTATTAAATGATGTTCTTTTAATCTTTCTATCTTTTAATATATAAAAAAGTATCTTATTTAATGAATTTTCTAAAGGAGAACTAGTTTTTTTTTTAATTTTTTATATTATTATTATAAAAAGGAAGTGGTATTTTAATTTTGTACTCAAATCTTTTGTCCCACTTTTCCTGCTCCACTCTATACTCTATAAATAAATACTTACCATGTGTTCACCTAATTAATTAAATATTACTATTAATTAAATATTATCATTATTGACTTATTAATACTACAGTTATTAATTAATAGAAATATTTTAATTAAGTGAACACGTGCCAAGTATTTATTGGTGGAGTATAGAATTGAGTAGGAAAAGCGGGACAGAAGATTTAGACTTGTTAATTTTTGGCCAAAATATTCCACTTTATGCCTATAAGATATTTTGAAAACTTTATAAATAATGTGATAGATTGAATCTTGAACGTTTGAGTTTATTCATGATGAGTTGCGAATGGTAAAGATATGGACTCACATAAATCCACTATTTTGTGGTATTTAAAAAGAGTAAGTCTAGTGTCACTATTTTACTACGTGACAATTTGTGAATGGTGAAATCATAGACCCATAATTTTATTTTTATCACCCACCCACAATTTTATGATAGAGGACTTTTTCATTTAAAGAGG
Source organism: Quercus suber (assembly GCF_002906115.3). NCBI lineage: Eukaryota > Viridiplantae > Streptophyta > Magnoliopsida > Fagales > Fagaceae > Quercus > Quercus suber. The sequence goes on along the minus strand of NW_027069652.1, from coordinate 1,117,553 downwards.
ATGAAGCTGAAGGAACAACAATATCAATATCAATATCAATACGGGGAGGAAGTATAAATTTATTAAATTTGTTTTCTCTCACTTTTTCTAAGCCAGCACAGTGTATTGTGAAATGTCCATTGTACCCCTTATCCATTGCGCGCTTTTTACAGCTGAGAGCTATTGGTTTTTTTGAATTTCGAAGCGGCGCTCACTTTCCTCACGTGACTACGGCTATATCTCATTACTACAGCGACAAAAATTAGCATACATCTCATTCTCTGTACACTCGTGTAAAAAAAAAGATCAGGAGCCGCACATCAAAATAGAAAACAATTTCTGATCAAACAAAAAAACACTGGGATCGCGGAAACAGAGCCATGAGAAGTCACAATCAATAAACGGTGATTAAAGAAGCAATACCGTAAGTAGCGTGGGCCTCGGAAGTACTTTTCCACTATCTTTGGATTTGCGCCAGCTAATATTTTTTTCTTTCCAGAATTAGCCACAAAATGTCCTAGGGACTGAAGTTGTCGGTGGCTGACGTGGATTCAAGGCTATTTTAGTCAATTCCATGTTTATTTCTTTATTATTTTCAGCAATTAATGGGGAGCACCTCAGGTGCACCCGCAACTTCAGCGCGTATTGCTAAGCAATTAAAGCAACAACTAGAAATACGAAAAAAATATAAAAATATAAAATCTTAAAAGTTAAAAGGTGCTATTAATATTACAATATGACAAATTACATGCATAATTAGTGGGGTAATTATGCCCTCTTCCCTTAAATCAGAAAGAAAAAAATTATTTTTTCCTTTTATATTTATTTGATTAAACTCTATTAAATTGATGTTAAAAATGTTTTGAACTAATCTGCCATTTGCTTAAGGACTTTTTTTTTTCAAAATTATCCTCAATTTCAAAATTAAAATTCATTGATTTTAAATTTTAAATTAAAGAGTATTTTTAAATCTTTAGTATGACTTTTTTTTCTTATTTTTTAGTTTTTCAATAGGTTGTGGAGAGACTTATCGTTGCAAGTATTTTGGTACTTAACAAACCTTGCTTATTCTAAAAATTTCAATTATATTTTTACTAGTTTTGGTTGAACTTTAGTAAAGAGAATTTTATAGAAATTTAGAATATTCTGTTACTAATATAAATAGAGAGGGGGGAGTGTTATTTTTTTTCAACCCTCAAAGGAGGGGAGTATTTTTTTTCCTTCAAATTTGGGGTGGAGTGTTATTCATCCAAAATTTCAAGAGAGTAGAGTATAATTACCCCTAATTAGTATCTTAATTATTCTCTCCATGATGTGAAAAACAAGTACTACTACATGAAATTAATGATAGCATATATGCACTAAGAATTGTTACATGCACAAATTTTTTATAGTATTTTCACAATAAATCTTAGGTAGTAATTTATTATTGGTTATAATATGAATCAATCAATTAAATTACTTTTTTACCCACACATAACAGCCAATTTAACTTGCTATTTATTTATAATTTGTTGCAAAAATATTGTGAATATAACATTTCTCTATATCCAGTCCATCTAACATTCAATCAGTCTTAGTAGTGAAATAATTTTGGTTGTTAGTAAATAGTTATTATTATTGTCAAGCAATTGAGTTTAGTTACAACAGAGTTAGTTAAGTGACTAAGTCAGATTTGTTCACATGTTGGAAGTTAGATGAGTAAGTGTGTAATTGTATATATCTCACGATTGTATAAATAAGTCAATCGTCTATGCCAGATCAATAGTACTACAATGCTACTCTATTATGAATAATATTTTGAGAAATAGAGTTTTCATTTTCTATCTCAATTTTTACCTCTTCTCCTATTTCTTATTTGATTACTTTCTTCAAACACTTGCTACCATTTTACAATTATAATCATTGAAGTCTGTTCAATAACTCCAATGAACCTTTATTTTCTATTTGTTTTTTATGTCAAGACTTGTAGTATTGCATTACAAAGGATATTTAAATTTTAAGAATGAAAATCAAGAAGATGCTTGTATAAATGGGATTTTAACATAGCTAATGATAGGTGATTGAATAAAATACGTAATGACATAGGAATGGTTCACAATAAGTAAGATATTTACAATAATGGTTTAGAAAACAACAATGTCATTACATATCCTAAAAAATGAGTTTTTTTAAATTTTTTTTTTTATAAATGTATTTTTTGAAAAACTATCTCATATTCCTATATTTGGTAGTAACATCAAAATAAGATAAAGTTGTAAGTCATATATTTAATAAAGTTTTTGACCAAAAATAGTTTTTATTTGACTTATTTTTCTATTCTACAAAACATAGAAATATACAAAAAAGCTATATTTAGAAGAGGTTTTACATCGAAACAAACATACTATTAAACCTAACTCAATTTCATCCAAGTGGTTTGATGACCAAAATGTTTTTATTTGCCACAACTTTAATGTGATAGACTACGAGTAATTGCTTATTATTTTCACGTGGACTTATAATTTTTTTCCCACCACTCACATTCCACCACATCAAAATTATGCTTAAGTTGTGTTCCTCAATTCTCTCCACCTCCTCCTTACAATTGGTAGAGCCTAACATCTACTCATTTCTTGACTGTGTCTAGCACGCCGTTTGTTGGAGCGTGGATAATGCCATAATAATGGTAGTAGCAAAGCTAAAAGTTGCTAACAAAAAAAAAAAAAAAACCGAGTTGAAGAACTCCCAATTAAGATTCAAAAGATTGCACCACTTTTTAGCTATGGGATTGGGGAGGGGGACTTGGTCATATACCCCAATCCACCCACACAATTAAGAGGCCTTTTAAAGTTTCTTCTAACCCCTCACTCACTGTGCTTCAAAAAAAAAAAAAAAAAAAAAAAAAAAACCCTCACTCACTGCAAGAAACTCTAACACCCTCACATCAAACAATCTAATATAATTAAATATTCCCCCTAAAAATAAAATAAAAAATATATTTTAAAAAGCAAAACCCAAAAAAACACTTTTTTTTTTTTGCTTTTTGCCGCGTCGTCACGCGGTTGGTTGTTACAGACCGTGTGATTATTTCATTTTTTTCGTGTCAAAAATTTTGCAGAATTTAATTATTAAATAAATTATAAAAAAAGAAAAAGAAAAAAGAAAACCCATCATCCATATCTTTTTGACATGTGTAGACCCCACGGAAACACGGTGGAAGTTTTCAAATATTTATAAAAATCTGTGTAATTTTTTTTTCTTACCCACTGTAAAAAGCTAAAAAAAATAAAAAATTAAAAACACTAGGGCTTACGTTGTTGTGTGGTCATTGGTTTTTATTAAATCCAAAAGAAAGTAGGTGATATTGTCGGAAATCTGTTTTTATATTCTTCATGACCCTTTTAAATCCCACACCTAATTTACCCATGTTAATAATAACAATTAGTTAATTAATTAAGATTAAGAAGAAATTCACTGCGTAATTGTTGATTTTGTTTATGGTAAAAACTAGTAAAAAAATTAGATAAAAAAAAATAGAGACCGATTTGGGAACGTGGTCTCTCCATTGAATATCCCCTATTTTTTTTGATTTTTAGGAATCCAAAAAACCCAAAGACGTGTTGAGCTGTTACCACATTCTTTCTCTATAGGCTTCTTTTATATCAATCGCTTTCTCTTTCCATTTGGCAAAAACATTAACACATTCACATTGTGTTTCTGCTTCTCTTTCTTTCTCTCTCTCTCTCTTTTGTTTTTTTTTTTTTAATGTTGTTTTTTTTTTTTTTTTGGTTGTGTGTGACTTTTGAAGTGTATGGGATTGTGAGAGAGAGATAGAGAGAGAGAAAGAGAGTCCCATGTTGATTTTTTGCAAGCTGTAATTGGGTGTGAGCTTTTTTTGGACACATCGTTCTCGTATAAGTGATCTTCGAATGTCACCATGATTTTAGAGACAACAACCTTGGCTCTCCTCTGAGCTCTCTGTTTCCTCTTTCTCCACCTGTCTGTCCTTTTTTTTTTTTTTTTGGTTGTTCTGTTCTGTGTGTTGTTTTGTGTTTTTGTATATATTTTTTTATACTAGTCTCATCGCACGTCGGAGTTTCGAGCTTTTGGTGTTTTTTTTAAAGTTCTCATTGTGTGAGATCAGACCTTAAAGACAGAAAGGAAAAAGAATGGCACCGTTGTTTCAATGGTGGGCGAAAGAGAGCCACCGTGGCACGCCGGTGGTGGTGAAGATGGAGAATCCGAATTGGTCAATGGTGGAGCTGGAGGGTCCGACGGAGGACGATTTTATCATCACAACCGACTCGCCCGGGTCGGGTCGTACCAGAGACAAAGGCCACCGCGGACGCAAAAACGCCAAGCAGCTCACTTGGGTCCTAATGCTCAAAGCCCACCGCGCCGCCGGTTGCTTGACCTCCATCGCCTCCGCAATGTTCGGCCTCGCCGCCTTGATCCGCCGCCGTCTCGCTTCGGGCCGAACCGACTCCGACGAAATCGAAAACGAGAACGAGCACGAGCACGAGAACGAGAACGACGACGCTTCGGTGGAGGGAATGGGGAGAGAGAAAGAGAACCCGGCGGTGAAAACCAGGTTCTATTTCTGCATCAAAATGTTCTTGTGGGTGTCTGTGATTTTACTCGGGTTCGAAATAGCGGCTTACTTCAAAGGCTGGCATTTCGGGGCTCCGAAATTGCTTCAGTTCCAGTTGCAGTCTTTGTGGGCAACGCCATTGGGTGTTAAGGGCGTGTTTGATTGGATTTATTCGCGGTGGGTTTTGATTCGCGTGGAATATCTCGCGCCCCCTCTTCAATTTCTCGCCAATGCTTGTATTGTGCTCTTCTTAATCCAAAGCATTGATAGGCTAGTTCTATGTTTGGGTTGTTTTTGGATCCGATTCAAGAAGATCCAACCCGTTTTGAAAGAAGACAACCTCGTAGATCTCGAATCCGGTGAGAAAGGTGGTTACTTTCCTATGGTACTTGTTCAGATCCCCATGTGCAATGAAAAAGAGGTAATTGTTAATTCTAATTCATAAACATTTTATAAGATAAAGACATTAATTGATGTTGGACCAAAAAAATTACATGTGGTTGACCCGGATTAGTTAATCTATTGTCGTAGCTGTTAATTATGAGAGTGTGTTTTTTTTTTTTTTTTTTTTTTTTTTTTTTTGGGGGTCTTAATTGTTTTTTTTTTTTTTTTGGTTTGAAATTATGCAGGTTTATCAGCAATCAATTGCCGCAGTGTGTAATTTAGAGTGGCCGAAATCAAAGATTTTGATTCAGGTTCTTGATGATTCGGATGACCCAACAACGCAATTGTTGATCCAAGAGGAAGTGCATAAATGGCAGCAAGAGGGTGCCAACATTGTGTACAGGCATCGTGTGATTAGAGATGGATACAAGGCTGGTAATCTTAAGTCAGCTATGAATTGTAGCTATGTCAAAGACTATGAATTTGTTGCTATGTTCGATGCCGATTTTCAGCCCAACCCTGATTTCTTGAAACGAACTGTTCCTCATTTTAAGGTACTTTGGTTTGAAATTGAATCACAGTATTGCTTTTTAAGGTTTATGGTAAATTGGGAGTAATTGAATTGAGTTCCTTGTGCAGGGTAATGAGGAATTAGGATTGGTTCAGGCAAGGTGGTCTTTTGTGAACAAGGATGAAAACCTGTTAACAAGGTTGCAAAACATTAATTTGGCATTCCATTTTGAAGTAGAGCAGCAAGTAAATGGTGTTTTCATTAATTTCTTCGGGTTTAATGGGACTGCCGGCGTGTGGAGGATAAAGGCCTTGGAGGATGCTGGTGGGTGGTTGGAGAGGACCACTGTGGAGGACATGGACATTGCTGTCCGTGCTCATCTTAAAGGATGGAAATTCATTTTCCTCAATGATGTCGAGGTACTTACTTACCCTCGTTTTTCTATCTTATTGAATTTGTTAGTGTTGAAATAGTTCGTTTGAAAGTGATTGTTCTGTTGTTTTGTTCAGTGCCAGTGTGAATTACCGGAGTCTTATGAAGCTTACAGGAAACAACAACATAGATGGCATTCTGGGCCTATGCAGTTGTTTAGACTTTGTTTGCCTGATATTATCAGAGCCAAGGTATATTAAATAGTTTATTTTTTGGTAAATATATTCATCTTTAGATAGTTGTTGCATCTTTAGTGTGTGCTACTTGTCCAATTTTTATGCGTTGAAAATCATGATGGAATGTGATTGCTAATATCGAACTGTTATCAATTTTGGTTGATGCAGATAAGTTTTTGGAAGAAATTCAACATGATCTTTCTCTTCTTTCTCCTTAGAAAGTTGATACTGCCATTCTATTCATTTACCCTTTTCTGCATAATTCTTCCCATGACAATGTTCATACCGGAAGCCCAACTACCTGCATGGGTTGTATGTTATATCCCGGCCACCATGTCTTTTCTTAACATCCTTCCAGCCCCAAAATCTTTCCCCTTTATAGTTCCTTATCTTCTTTTTGAGAACACCATGTCAGTCACCAAATTCAATGCCATGATTTCGGGGCTATTCCAGCTTGGAAGTGCGTATGAGTGGGTTGTTACTAAGAAATCTGGGCGTTCGTCTGAGGGTGATCTTGTCTCCTTGGTTGAGAAGAAGGAGCAGCAGCCAAAACCTCATAGGGGGGTCTCAGAGTCCAATCTTGAGGAAATGAAGGAGGAAATTCGACAACAAGAGCAAAAGTCTTCTCAGAAGAAGAAGAAGAAGCATAACCGAATATATACAAAGGAGCTAGCATTGGCTTTCCTTCTTCTAACGGCTTCAGCAAGGAGTCTCCTTTCAGCTCAGGGAATCCATTTCTACTTCCTGCTGTTTCAGGGGGTATCATTTCTGCTGGTTGGTTTAGATTTGATTGGTGAACAAGTTGAGTGAACAGAATACAGTAGGACTTCGACGGGACATATGGAGATATAAATACTAGCAACATGGGTGGCCAAGATATCTGAGTACCACAGAAACAGCTTATGGGGAAATTGTAGAGGGCTGAGAGTGCTTACTTTCTTGCTTGTCCTCCACCCTCAGAGAGACCCACAATCAGTTTCCACCCAATACATGAAGAAATTGTGTTATATGAACAGAAGAATTGACTTGCATGTTGAAGAGAGTGACATTAGGAAATGGTGAAGCTCTTCAATATATGTAAGGTTTTCATTTTCTACTTTTGTAACTTTCTTTGATTTTGATTCTTTTGTTTTTGGGTCGATTCTTTTGTATGAAAATTTGTTGTTCAAAGTTCTAAGTCAAGAATAGCAGCACTCCTCTCGGTGCCTTTTTTTTTCTCCCTCTTGTGTCACTTAATTACTTGAGAATGTTGTTAGAATTTGTTGATTTCTTCAGTGGCAGAAACTGGAATTTATTCCTTGTGTAAGGTGGGTTTCTATTCTAAAAGTGAACTCAATCCTTATCCGATGTTCCTAAATGGCAATTTGTCTTCTTTCACTTTAATGTGAATTACCATATAAGGCTTTTGCTTACTCTCAACTTTAAGTTGTAACCCACTGCCAAAGGAAAGTACAAAAAAAAATAAAAAAATGTTCTACCTGAAAGCTAAGAGGGTAAGAACTGCAGTGGCAAAAGTTACCCCAAGTTGTTTTTCAAACCGAGTTGTTCTGGTCATCTAGGGACAATGCCAAGTAACAAGTCACCATCATAAACTCATTTTCAGGAGTCTAGATATGTTAGTTTAGGTGTTAATCATTATTAGAAGATAGAAATCAATATTCAGTAAGTAAATATTATTTGAAATTCAAGCGATATTGCAATTTTGTCAAAATCCACATGATTTATGTAGATCTGCTTCAGTATATAGTGTTCAAAAATCTGCAAAAGATTTGATGTCATATCAAGTTACACAAGAAGTGATTAATCACACACTCGTTTCATATCCAAGAATGATCATTAAGCCACAGAGAAGGAAGCACATAATGGCCTGTTTTGTCTGATTTGAGAATTGTGTGGTCCATTGAAGATTTGGCTGAAACCTTATTTATATTTTTGGAGGTAGCTGGACCACACTCCATGGTATGGCTATTTTGATCTCTACTTTCTCAGACTATATTCAAAGGTTTTCCCATTTGAATTTTGTTTTTGTTCTTTAATCTAACCGATCACAGGTAGGACAAAAATATATATAAATTTGAGGGTCAAGAACACGGCTCAGAAGCTGCTACATATTTTTATGTAAAAAACAAAAAAGGTTGGTTGAACCATGTCCATTCCAATTCAATTCCATGCTTCTGTGGGAGATGCTGAAGATAATTAACAATGTTTAAGGCTTTCATATTATATATATATATATATATATGTATGTATGTTAAAGCTTTGGATTCATGCTAATTCAGAAATACCTTTAATTATTTGGGGGGCTCTAACAGTCTAGAACATCTGTGAATCAATGGGCATGTGGCATGGCAGTGGAGCTACATCAATACAGCAGGCTGTACTGTACTGCAGGCCCCATAGACATGTCATCTTTAATCGACAGTATTTCTTTTGGACCAGCTAACCGGCAGTGCCTTTTTGATAAAGTCGTCATTTGGGAAAAAGTAAAAACAGTGTTATTAGTTTTGATTATATAGCTTATTGGCTATAAAGTATAAGATATTCCTATGTACTTCAAATTACAAAATGTTATGATGTCCTATCAACTATGTTTCACTTTGTTCAATTGACAAATTTTTTTCTTTTAATCATTGAATAAGAGACTTGAATCAAATTGTGTCTATCAAAATAAAAATTCATTAATATTTTGATCTAATGGTAAAAAGATCAAAATAAAAATTCATTAATGTTTTGATCTAATGGTAAAAAGGTACAAATTCTAGATTTTTTTTTTTTTTTTTTTTAAATTTTGGATATAAATTTCAAGTACTCATAATTTATTAATTTAAATACCGATTTAAGCAATGAAGGAGGCGTTTAAAGGTTGATTGCACAATTATGAAGTTTTCGGTGTTCATTTTAAGTGGTTTCATAGTTTAAGCCTTTAAGGTGGATAGCTATAGGAATAATAATAATAATAAAAATGTTATTATTACTATTATTATATAAAAAAAAAATTACCAGTTTTTCCTTGACCAAATATTTAGAAGCCCGTTAAGTCTAATTTTTATCTAGTTCATAATTGGCACATTACTAGGTTGAAATTGTCAACTAGTTTATCACAACCAGCCATTGAACATGGAGCAGAATAGTATAACTTTGTTCCACCTTTTTTTCAGGAGTTCCCGTACATGTTAGAGGCACCATTTTCCCTTTGAATATGATCCAATGCCTCTTTATTCCTAAACAAATTCCCATGCAATGCATACTATTCTAAATTTTGTAGTAGATTTCAACCCATTATTGCACCTTTAATCCTAAAGGTCCAAATTAGGTCTAGTGCTTCTAGTGCACTAGACTCGGTCGGATGGTGATACATGTCACTATCTCAACGAGTTTAGTGCCACTGGACACTGGACCCAAACCACCCCATAATCCTAATAAAGTAGTTCCTTCAAAATCCCAATAAATAAGTAGGATATATTAGGATCATTTTGCTATGTGTCCAATGGCAAAGCACTTGAGTGCAAAAAAAAAAAAAAAAAAAAAAAAAAATGTGCCCTTTTTTTAAGCCAAAACCTAAGTCTGCAACATTCTAAAATGCCACTTCTTGTTACATTTTAAAATGTCATTTTAAAACTAGATTGACCAATACAACATTAATAGAATTGGGAAAATTCATAAAGTTGACGAATTCTAATGACATAATTATTGTTGTTAAAACAATATAGGTTCCTTTCTATATTTATAGGAAACTTGTTGACACACATACATGTTAATTAGTTTATTTTGTTTTGTTTTGGTTTTTGTTTTTGTTTTTTAAGGTCTCAACGAGTTATAACTCTTAAATTGACATATTGTGATTGTTATATGGTAAAAGTAATGTTAGTAACAAATCTATATAAAAATGGTGTTTTATTAATAATAACTTGTAACCTCGAATCTTGATAAATTGGAAAAAAAAAATAGTGAAAATTTTCTCTAACAATGATCTTTGGGTAAAAATACATTCAACTTGTAAAAAATCAGTGACTTTTTTTACTCATAGTGGGGTTCAAAATTTAAGGGTAACATGTGAAATCAGATTCAAATGTATAAATGCCTTTTTTTTTTTTTAAGTGTATACTTGGAGACAGCTTAAATAGAAAAGCGTTTTCCCATCAATTTTGAGACGAAAGGAATGCATAAATTCATGAATAAAAAGAAAAAGGACATGGTCCCTTTTGAGTCAACACAGAGACTGTGATTGATGTTCATACCATATGTAACATGGACATGGAGGACCTTTTATTTTACATGTATCTCCATATTCATCTCAAGCTATAGTATTTTAGTGGGTCACGCCTTTTCCTTCTTGGTTCCTTAAGCACGGTTGAATTATGGTGATGGTTTTTGTAATTAGAATTTTAGGCTCATGGAAGGTAAAAAAATTGACTGAAACTTAATTAACAATTCACTAATGAATCATGGGCCGGACTTACGGGCAGGCCCATACTACAGGCCCAGCACACGCAAGAAGTAAACAGCTTGGACCATGGGCACATGTAAAGTAGTCCTAAATTAGAATTTAGAAGTGCTCCATAAAACAAAATTAGGATGTTGTGAAGTTTCTAGGATAGTTTAGAGTTTTTTAAATCTGAATAATTTATGTTTCAAATTTTGGCATCAATATTTTAAGTGGATGTCAAAATAGTGCTAGTAAATGTTTGCTTAATAGAAGGAAGTGGTAAAATTTGAACCACTTCTTTCACCATTGATATTTTAAGGTTTAAGATAGAATTATTGCAGCCAAGAGTTTAAGATTATTTCATTATCAATAGACACTTCTTGTATTTTCAACAAAGATGTTGGATTTAAATCCCTTTTCTCGTAATTATTGAATTAATAATAATAATAATAATTATGATGATGATGATGATGATGATGATGATGATATAAAAAAAGATAGAATTGTTGTAAAAATTATAGAGGGTTTAAATACAATAAAAAGAATTGGGAAAATATGTTAGAATGACTAAATTGAAAGGTTAGGTTATAATTCCATTGATTATGCCACCTCTTTTTGCTTACTAGAGGTACATCCATAGGTGAAGTTTGAGATTCCTTGTAGGATCAAGAAGTTTGAGTACAGTACTGTCATATCTCACTTTGGTCCTACCACAACATTTTCGAAGAATATTCTTTAAAGGTATGTTTGGTTGGGATGAAAACTGAGTGGATAGAAAACAAGAAAGAGAAAATAGGAGAGAGAACTAAAAATTAAACCAATCTAATACTAGTATCCAAACATATATTTTCTATGTGAGGCCACTCGACCCATTGGACCAATCCAAAGCCCATTACAACCCAAATCAAGCATTAATGCTGACCATTCACTGTATGCTTGAGCCCAAAGGCTACAGACAAGCCCAGTCCAGACCAGATCCAATTCAACCAAAAATAGGGAACATAGGCGACCAAGCATGTCCTTAAAAAACCTTAAAATTTGATATTTTATGCACTTATTTACAAGCTAACACAATCCAATCCAATCCAATCTCACATCTATATAAACATATCGTTGTACATATATACTCAAATTGAAACCGATACTCACAAATTTGCTTACAAACACATTATATTTATGCGTGGTTCATTTACTATATAGTCAATCCTAAATATAAATTTGAACTCGATTTGTTTACTAAGTAAACAAATATAGACAAGCCTTTTAGAATCAAACCCAACAACTTGTAGAACAAATATATTCGACAGGAACATCAAATATCTTAAAGAAAAGTAAAATAAAAAGCATTCATTATTGAGGCTTGTAAAACCAGTTTAAGCAGTATAGAGTTTGAGAATGATAGCAAGGAAGAAACACATTGCCATTTTTTATTGCAATGGAAGATAGCTGTTCTTTCAAAAGGATGACAAACAAACTTCTTGCCCTATATATTCTCTTACCCTGATGTACTCTACAAAGAAACTTTCTTCCACAGTTTCCCCAAAACTCTCACAAAGCTTCACAAATAGTCCTAATCAAAACAATAATCTTCATCAATCAAAGTCCCACTTTTTTTTTTGTCTGAAAATATACATAGTTTCTACTTCTAACAGGTCATTTTCTTCTGCTAAAAAATTAGAAGAACAAACAGTCAGGAAATGACAACCTATACAACTTTTTTTTTTTGCCTATTTTTTTCCCTTGTAATTGAGTTAATGTGCAGTCAACTTGAAATACGTGTAATCTTTGTTAGGAGGAAATAAACACACTTTTATCTCTTCCAAACACTAATTCTCCGGTTTCAAGTGCCCTGCTGAACATGATAGTATCTCAAGGTTAGAAGAATGCAGAACAACACCTTGCATCGATCTCATACAAACTTCTGTAAATTACCATTTGGTCCCAAATTGTCAATAGCTGAATTAGAATCGAATCCCATTTGGAAAAGACTTTGGAAATCATTGTCTAAGACATTCTGCATGCGTGAAAGATGGCTTATATTAATGCTATAACAAGGAAAACGATGTCGATAAATAGCACGATATAAAGATAACTTACCTGAGACAATGAAGGATATTTTGGAGTTGTACTGGGGATACTTGGCAAGGTCCCTTGGTAAATCCCATGTGGGTAAGGGTGAGAGGAGCTCATTCCAGGACCAAACCCGAGAATAGCTCCTGTGCCGCCCCGTGACTGAATAATCTACACAAGAGGAACTCCATGAAGTTAATTTTATTCAACACACATAATTGGCATGATGGAATAAATTATCAATCAAGTTCAACAATAGGATGATCTTGTCTTACATCTTTTGACAGAATCTGCTCTATATCAATGTTCAGTTCTGGATTGACAGTCGCTAGTTTCATTGACAAAAACTGTGGCATGAACATAAGCATATCTTCATTGAGTACTTGAACAAAGAGAGACAACATAATGGTAGGAAAATTGACGTATATTTATACATGTACAGAAAACCCTCAACTACAAATTCTTCTGCTACAAAGAACAAAGCAACTATATAACCAGGCATGAGCTTCCTGTGCATTTGGTCAATCAACTTTCAGTTTTGAACAAGTAGTTGTTGATAAATTATTGATTGTCTCAAAAACTTTAGCTAACAGGAAACGGTGAATTTAATCACTTAAACCATAATATTATAACACTCCCCCTCATGTGAGCCCAAACTCCCCCTTAATAAATGGGACCAACGCGTGTAGAGTGGAGCCAATGTTTGAACTCTAGACCACCTGATATCATACTAATTTACCACTTGATCCCCAAAACTTAAACTATTAGGAAATGATAACTTTAACCACTTAACTTTATTCTAACAGCATAGAAGATCATCATTTGGTTTTGAAAGAGTACAGGATCAATAATCACAATCTTATAGAAATAAATATGGCCCGTTGTTGTCATAACTTCTTTTCTTCAAAAATCAATTTCAGCTAAGCTCATTGAAAGTTTTCAATTTTATATACATTCAGCTACGCTTCCATTAGTCTCATGTAGTCCAAGATTCTCACCAAGGGATTATAAGCTTTCATCTCTCATTTAAAAACTTAACATACAAAAGAAATGAACAAATTCAATATCTTAGAGTTGCAAAATAGCATACCTCAACTTGCTGTTGCAGCGACTGCACATAGTTAATAATCTCATCAAGCATTACCGCTTTCCCAGTAATCTAAAACAGTAAATAGAATCAAATTAAAAATATATATAAAATACACATAAGAGATCAATCAAAATCTTGAGATTCTCCAATTACCTTATTGCATCCAGGAACAAGTTCTTGAAGCAATCTCATCCTCTCGCTAATCTTTTCTCTTCTCACCTGAAAACACAGAGCTATATTATTTCAAGATGATAAAAAAGCCAACAATATCACCAAAGCATTATAAATAGTAGTGAGAAGGTACCCTTTCTGCAAGGCTATGACTATTTGTTGCCTGTCCTCTTCGGGCTCTCACATGAATGTAATTGTCTTTAGTAGCATCCCCACTGGAAGTATCTTTAGCTTGTTTACTTGTTTGTTTACCACGCAAATTTGAACCCGTGTTTTGTTCAATTTTTGGTTTCTTCTCATCTTGTTCTTTTTGACCATCAGAGCTCTCCCCAGAAAGATCCTTCTGTACATCCCCTTCACCATTCTACCATGGATAACAAAGCAATTCACTCTTACAAGTACTATAGGCAAAATACAAAATAAACAATAAAAAGGGGCAACAAAAATTTGATATTATAGTAAGACTCAAGTTACCTGATTTGGGCTGAATGCTAAATTGTTAGAATCAGGCACTCTCTTCCTTCTCTTTGCATTAGGTGAAGATCCGATAGCACCCTCTCCTGAAACTTGGTGATCATCCTTAGACTGTGCACCATTTGTTGAAGTCCTTCCAGTGGCAACTTCCTTGTTTGAGGCATAATTCTGAGGACACCCAGAATTAGCAATCTGATTACATTCTGGAAGGCCAAAGGAATTAACCATTTCTGAGAAGCTCCCGCTTCCAAAGCATGGAAGCTTTGGCACTAGCTCAACAAAGCTGGAACTGGATGGGTACTGAACCAGATGGGAGGCGGTACTAATTCCCTGATTTTCCATTACAACAGGGTAAGGAGGATATTCACCATGAGAAACCATGGAAGAACCTCCAAAATTCTCACTTTGACTCAATGAAACAAGTGGATCCCAACCAGAACCAAAGAAAGGATCAGCTCCGTTTGAAGGTTTATACATGGAGACACAGCTCATAGTCATTCCTGAAACCTTTTCAGGCAGTGGATTTGTGCTCATCCTTGAAGATGGGCAATTTAGGAGACCCTCACTTCCATGTTGAAACCCCACATCCTCATTTTCATGACCATCCATCTCCAAAATTCTGAAGTTTTAGGAGACCAGAACTATGTAACACGCCTATATATATATACTAATGAAATGAAACCCCAACCCAACAGTTGCTTCACACCAGGGACTAAAAATAGATGAACAGAAAGAAACTATAAAACAAAAGGCAAAGTGGGTTTGACTAAAATTGACTGGTGATATCTTGCATGACTCAACAAGGAACAAATTACCTTGGCAGCTTTATAGGAACTCAGAAGGTGTAAAGCAAAAGAAGCCCCTTATTGCAGCATCCCACAGACACAAAGTAAAAGGACAAATCCAAATGTATCAGGCATAAAATCTACAAGGCACCAGCAAATTACTTCTTCCTTTCAAAAAAAAACCCTAGGGATTAAGCTTACCCTAATGCAAAGGAGGAAAAGGAAAATGCTTACCCAGACAGGAAAGTGAACCTTTCAGAGTATAAAGTAGGCGTAGACAAACAATGGCACTAGCTAATCAACAGCTCACCAGACTAGAGAAAAGAAAGCAGATTCCCTTTTGCCTCTTTTGTTTTATGGGAAAACTGAATTTTTATGCCCCTCCATCAAATCAAACACCAATGTGATTGATTTTAAGGCAAGTTTGGATCTTTTTCAAACAAGACCAAATTGAGAACAATCACTTCTTCAAGCAATGAATATACAATGAAGTAGTTTGTAGTTAAGTCCTAATTAAGGAATACCCAGTTGTTCAAATTTTGAATCCAAGAACCAAGAAATGGGGAGTTGCAGAAATCCTTTTTGAGATATTCTCAGATGGGTACCTAAAGAAAAAGACCAAAAGGCATCAAATTCTAACCTTGAATTAGTGCATGAACTGAAATGTGGCAGGCAGGTTTTTTGCACAGTATCCTGAATTGGGTATTTGATTGTACCATCAAAAGCATCAAATGCTCACTTAAATTTGGCAAGAAAAAACCAAATTCATCAGTTGGGTACTTTCATTAACGGCAGAGGCCGCATCAAATTCCAACCTTTATAGATCACAGACACTGTTGTGACTTATGAGTGAGCTCTTTAGCCTAGAGAGAGATAGAAAGAGAGCTAAAGCCTTTGGTTACCTGCCCAATCTTACAGGCAACAATGTAAGATTTTAAAAGACAGACTAACTACTGCCAACTGCTCTTGTTGGTGAATTATTACAGAACCTAATCACCTATCCTTCCCACTTTTTTTTTTACTCAATTGTAATTTCTGTCTTTGCTTTTTTCTCACATTATTATATTACATACTTTTGATTTTTGTTATTATTATATTTTTTTTCCCTCTCAGAGGGGATTGAAGTCTTTGGACTTTGGACATGTACTTCTCTTCAAGCCCAAGCTTGCTTCCTTCCTTTTTTTGACATTGTACATTTTTTACTGACACGCTTGCCAACTATGCTAACAGACCTCTCTCTTTGCTGTTACACACTCATTTTTCTCAGTGCCAACTAACCCCCTTTCATTTCTATTCAGAAGTGGGAAAGTACACTGTGCACCTAACCTCCATCATCCTCCATGAACACTATTATCCATCACAGTAATTCCACTCATTAGGCCCACCAGATCTTTCTTCCAAAACATTCAATCTGTGGGCAATATAATACCCATCCAAATATAATAATATTCCCTCTGCTTCAACTGTGATCAACAAGTAAAGCAACGCTTATATTTTTTTAACAATTTTTTCATAACAATTATGTTTATAGTCATACCCAATTTTATTCGAAACAGACAAAAAGTAGATGACACTTACAATAGGTTACTTGGGTATTAATTAAGAAATTGCTTTTGTTTCTATATATTTTACTGTATGTTAAGTAGAGGGGATGAGCTATTTGGACAAGTGTATGGCTATGATTAGACAACTCAGAGAGAATACTGTGGTTGCAGTGCAGAATATGATTAGCCTTTAATATTTGTTTCAAACTTTTTTCAATATTAAAATAAGTTTGTACCAGCAATCTTTTTTCTTTTACTTTGGGTCTGAGGAACATAAGGAATAATGGAATCTAATCATCAAATTTTACCTCCTTGTCATTGTACTATTTCCAGCTGTATATTTGGGTGCCTGTTCAAAGACTCCAGCCAAGCCAACCAACCTGGTCAAACTAAATTATCTGGTCAACTTCTAGTCCGGTTGTGATCTTATTGAGAAAAAAAAAATTGAATTGAATATCCGAGATTAACGGCTAATTTGCTCCCAAACTGAACTTTGATAGTTTTTTTTTGTGATCTAGTACAGGACACCACATAGTAATAGAAATGATTTGGTCCAATCATAAATTATAGAG
Source organism: Quercus suber (assembly GCF_002906115.3). Classification (NCBI taxonomy): domain Eukaryota; kingdom Viridiplantae; phylum Streptophyta; class Magnoliopsida; order Fagales; family Fagaceae; genus Quercus; species Quercus suber. The sequence continues at coordinate 1,100,366 of NW_027069652.1, read as the reverse complement.
AAAAAGAAATTAAGAATATGATATAGATTGAAGTGATTGTGATTTGTTTGATCTAGAATTTGGACCCACATCAAGTACTGCATAGTCAAGGAGAATCTCTGTATGTTATGATTGAGATGGTACACCTAACTTATCGATGTGGGTACTCAGACCAAATCATTCTGTTCAGGGTACACGGGGGCTAGGGCTAAAAAAGCTAGGGATTTTTTTTTTTTTTTTTTTTTTGTGGGTATGGAAATGGAAATGGAATTGGAAATCTCTACAAGTTTCTTTCACTTGGGAAAATAGTAATACTATTTCTTATAGTCATAACTAGACACTTGGATCCAGCCAAAACATTACACGATTTTGCGAGGAACACATTTTCAATGAGACTATGTAGCACACATGGTATGGATCTGTTTGTGTGAAATGATTTGGCATGTTTGTGGGAACTCAAATTCTATTTCGATTTTTTAGAGGCAACATTGCTTTTGCTTGTTTGTTGACCTCAAGAAACCAATGATTTTTTATTTGATGGGAAAGAAGCCAATGGTTTGGCTTATCAAACAAAGAAAAAGAAAAAAGAAGGCAATGGTTTGGGTTGAAAATTAAAATTTTAGGTTCCAATCTCTTTTTCTTCTTTAAGTAAGGAACTCATATTTGGTTTCCTTTCACCCAAAAGAGGAAAGACTATTGAACTAGGTTGGGCGCCGCCACCCACCGCCTGGGGGGGGGGGGGGGAGTTATTTAATTATCATAAAGTGAATGAGATTTGTATCTCACTTGTACCAAAATTGACTTATTGATGGTTTGATTTGATGTTAGGAAGCAATTCTTATAACATAGATGTCACAAGTTTAAATCTTTTCGTATTTATCGAAAATTTCATAGCCATGTAATATATTGATATTAACTCTTTCTTCTTTTTTAATTTAAGAAAATATGACACAATAATGTTTGCTATGAAAAAAGACCCCAAAAAAAAAAAAAAAAAAAACTACTGCTAAGTACCTAATTGCACTCCACCAAAAATTATTAGAGATTGTAAAATAAAGTTAATTGTATTTCCTCTTCTCAGATGTAAGATCCATTGTTATAATATATATATATATATATATATATCAAATCATCTTATGTCAAGCTTAAAAGTATCAGGTCAACTTATATTACGCAAAAATAGCAGTCAAAAAACAAAAAAGAAGCATAGAAGTGATCAAAAAAAAAGAAAAAAAGAAAAAAAGAAGAAGCATAGAATGTGGTAGCAATTGTTCATACCTCTAGCATGTTTCTAATAATCCGCATGATTCATAGTCCATCTTTTATAAGCTGAAAAATGGCATTTTAACTTCTAAAAATTGAATCATGGAACTTTTTTGTTGTTCTTCCTTTTTCAGCGCCTTCCCATCTCTTTTTCTAACTAAGCTTTTGCTATTTATCACAAAATTTTGGGGAGAAGTTCAAAAAACAAGCTTGACACATTTGACATTACAACAAAATCAATTCCATCTGATTTCAAACTGAACATCATTTGATTTATTTACTTTTATTCAGCCACTCCCTCCTAAACTAAATGTCTCAAATTTAAAATCCCTCGATGTAGAAACTCCTAACTTAGGATCGTTTCATCGTGGTCCAATCACAATTAGTTAAACTATTATGTTCTTGTTTTTAATTTTTTAAACTTATGCCTTCCATTCAGTGATGATTGATTTTCTCATAAAGTTAAGACATCAATTGATTTTTAGTGTAAATGAAGTTTCATTCTCAAATCTCATATTCAAAAGAAATTTTTATCAATTAAACTAACTAAAACTCACGACTAAATTGATATATTTTGCGGCTAGGATTATATTCAAAGAGGATGCATGGGCAAAAACATAGGTTGTATATAGCAATGATATAGACTTCACATAGACCATTGACCCACCAACATCGGTGGGTTCTATTATTGAGCACTGGCCAAGTTAGATCTTGAGCAATTTTGTGTTGTGTTTCATGAATTAAACAATAAAACTATGACAGAAAAATGTTTTATCATCAACAACAACAACAACAACAACAACAACAACGAAAAAAAAAAAAAAAACACTATAATAAAGCAGAACCAAAAGAGGGGCCCTTGATCACGCGTGCAGCGTGCATTAAGCTTGCGGTGGGCCTAATCCTCTTGTGGTCCTCACTAAATCCTAATTAGCAATGATGGGTTTGATACCTATGAGAAGAATCTCTTAAGATTTTGCCCCCATGAGATTTTTTTCCCAACCTCAAATTTTTATTTTTTAAAAGCTTATTTTTGGAGTGTGTTCAGCATAATAATTCCACTAAGTCCTTCTCTTGGATTAATTAATGAGTTACTATATGCTTTACAAAGTTAAATAGCCCATGCTTGATGCTCACTTACACACTCTTTTTGGCCAGAAAGATTTATACTTTTAATGAAACTTTTTCCTTCTTTACAAAAAGTTAGCCAACCCTCCTTTTCCCCAATTCTGCAAAGCTACCTTCTTGAAAGGCAAAAACCAAAACATCATATATATGAGGGGGACACTTTTTTTTTTCACTAATGTTGACATGATTTGTTATGATTTGAATAACACTGCATTCAACTAAATCTTCTACTAACACATGACTCTCTCTTTTATTATAGGAACATCGCTTTCAGTTGAATCTATTTTTGACACGATTCTTTTTTATATATTCATCACAACAAGTCATGTCAACAATTATAAAAAATATTGTGCTTTTAGAGTCGTTGAAAACATTTGGTTCTTTTATTTTTTTAATTTTCAACTGGTTCTTTTATTTTTTTAATGGGCCAGTGGGCTCTTGAAGCCTAACAACTCACCCAAACTGCACTAAACAAAGGGCATGATTAAAAAATTTCAGCCCATAATGAATATGAATGATATTAAATCAGATACAAAGAATCCCAACTCTATATCTTCCAATGAAACAAGCATGCGCAAATCAAAGTAATCATCATCTAGTCTTTTAAAATTAAAGTTCAAAAGGCTGCTGTTAAGGAAGCTGAAAACTATGATGCTTGCTATTAGATGCAACTCATCAAACCCATGACGGCTCAGAGCAAATAATCATTCTAAACCATTGATGTTTCCACATCAAGAAGTTTTGCAGTGCTGAATGTGAAAAATGGTACCCTTTGGCATACAATAAAACTAAAGATACGCTAAAAAAAAGGGAAAACCAATCCAGACATTCCTCCGTTGGGCTTTGATATAATGATTTTGTGGCTTTCACCAATGTCAGCCATCAATGGCAGAAAACTCAAGGATCAACCTGTAAGAAAAGGTGGCATCTGAGACTATAAGACCCACAAAACAATATCTTCTTATTTTGAACATAATGATTGATTAGTTCAGAAACTGACACTTCAGCTCCTTCATGTTACAAAAACAAGTCCAAGACTTCCAACTTTTCATCCTTTTAGATACCATTACAATGGAACAATATTATCTCACTGAGTTGTAAAGTCCTCACGTAGGCATTATCAACGTCACACAATCTTGGAACTTTTATTGCAATCCCTTGATCCTTAGTTTGTGATGTTTAAACTAGTATCCATGCAAGCTGGGGGAAAAATTTTCTAACTAGTATTGATCCTTTCATTCTCGACATCTCATAAGTTGATGGAATCCCCTAGCAAATTGATGGTGTGGAATATATCCTCCTGCCTGCCCTGCATACATTGCACTAAAATGTACCTTCTGTCTATGTAGTTATATAGTGAACAAATTTTATAAGAGAGAACAATTTATCCAATCTTTAAATACTCTAGTTAGGCTCATCTTTATATACGTAGCCATTACATTTGAAGACTTTGTCATAGAGTGACAAACTCTATAGCTACAAAATTACTTTGGTTTAAATAAGTTAATTAGATTATCAGTAATTCCTTACATTATATACCAGCTACTTAAAAAAAAAAAAGAATGGGAATAAGGTTGTTTGTCAATTGCTTCTCTACAACCCCGCAAAAAAGTCTGACTTTTGTGCGCTGGGTACGACTTATATATTAGGACTTTTTTAGTAACTCCATTGCAGGGTCCCATATCTGTAAAAAAGAAGCTTGGGACGTTCAGGGACTTCCAAAGTAATACTAATGATAACTTGTTTTGTTCAATGTATAAGCATTTCCCACATAATCAACCCTCCTAACCCCACCGATCTCCACTCATTAGTCTACGCAAGTTGTGGTCAAGTTAGTATAGAAATTAATCAAAATCGGCAACCTACAGCTTGAATTACAGCCCAGTTTAATTTGTTGGGATGATATGTAATTCTTCCTTAAGATTCAAACTTAAAAAATGTTTATTGCACTCCTGGGAAATGAAGAGAGAGTTTTCTAATATTATAAGAAACTAGTATGTAACTCTGTGTTACCGCACGATACTGGTTAATTGTAATGATCTTATTGGCCAATTTTTTTTGTTTTTGTTTTTGTTTTTGTTTTTTTTTGGGTTTATCACACGGATGATAGAATTAAATCAAACAATGGAAAATATATATTTCATTTTATTATTTAAGTAATGCTATTGGTCTTTTTTTTTTTTTTTGGTTTATCATACATTAAGGATGAATTAACACTGAAATAGGTCAATTGACTGCTGTGCTCCTTGACAAACAAGAAGATATTGTGTATAGGTATACCATAAAAATAATTGTAAGACCAAAATATGGTTATTTATACCATATTAATATTTATTTATTGGCATAAACCCTCTTTTAATGCTTTAAAAAATATATATATATGTGGCTTGGTAGCCATGGTTAGTTTGGTAAGCATCACACGTGTGTGCTTGCCAAAAAAAATAGAAGGTTAAAAGTTGTAAAAATGTCGAGAATCAATAGAGGGCAATTGCCCCCAGTTGGTTCCCCCCAAAATTAACCCCCCCAGGCCCCACCACTATAAACATTTTTTATTTCTTGCGGTCTCTTTCATTTTCTTTCATTTTATGTTTATTTAAAAAAAAAAATTTATATCCCTTTTATAGATCAAGTTTCATTGAAAAAAATAATATTTCCCTTTATATCAAAATTTGTTAAGGTTATAACTTATAAGAGAAAAATAATAATAGAAAAAAAAAGTTTTAATTCAAGAGGAAAAAAATGCAAGAAAATATGGTTACTGTGGGGATAAGGGCGTTAGGCCCAAGTTAATGGGCCGAATACCCAGGAGAGGACTGTTTCACATCCGAAGAGAAAGATGCGGAGAATGCAGGGCCCAGAGTGAAGTGGAATCCTCCTGTGGAGAATCATCGCTGTCCGAAGAGGATATCTCCAGTCCGAGGAGGACATCACCTGTCCGAGAAAGATGTCTTACTTTGATGTGATATTGGAGACTAAATGAGTAGAGGAAAGTCTGATTGATTGTCGAGGACTCCACCTGATCAAGATAAGCTCAAAACATACCCAGGAACGATAAGGATGAGGAAATATCTGAGGGAAAGGCTGCTGCCACCGTATTCAATGCACTGCAACAGCTTTTTGGCCGCATTTTGTGGAGAAGACCTCTGAACAGTGCTCCATAACCTACCGCCACTCACAGAGATGAAAAGAAGCTGCCTGACGTGACAGGTACTTGAGCAAATCCATGGATGGGGAGCACGTGGACGGTAGAGATGAGATGAGAGTGGCTATATAATAGAGGGAGAGGGTTTGTTACAAACCATGGAATGTATGGGAAACTGATCAATAAATAAGAAGAAGAGTGATAATCCTTGCTGTGAACCCTTGTCAACTCTAGTTCTTCGACCCATACTCTACAAATTAATTGTCTTTGGGTTTACATAAAGAATTTGAACCCTACAGTTACCTTTCAAAACTGTTTGGGCTTCATATTATTTATGTAGTAACTTAATAATTTTCATAAATTTTGTACAAGTAATTAAATTTGGAAAAATTATACAATAAAATTCATAAAATTTATATTTTTTCCAAGTCAAAATAAAAAATTTGATGCCCAAAATTGTTACTATATAGTTTAATTGTTATATGAGTTTAACAAAAAATTTATGTAAATTGTACTTGATATTTATCTAATTCCTATATTTATTATATGGGAATTAAATGTGAAATTTTGAGCATGACAATCTTTTTTGGGTAATGAAGCATTAATAATCACGTGAGTGTTTCTCAAAAAAAAAAATAAAATAAAATAATAATAATAATCACGTGAGTGATATTTTATTATAAGATTTTTTTTAAAATTTATAAAAATTTTCTTAAAATAATTCGTTAACAAATGTTCTTTTAGCATTTGTTAACAAATTTTAAAATCCATAATTTTTCAATAAACATATTTTATTCTTGTGGCCTCTTTCATTTTAGAGATTAAATTCTATAAGGATAGGATGTAAAACCTATGTTTTACACTATCTAATAAGTGATTGCCACATCAGCATTTTCTTAAAATTTATTAAAATTCAAACATTCTACCACACCTAATAACATCTCGATAGATTCCCAATTTGGTTGGATTTATATATGGTATTAGAATTGATTGAGTAATTGTGTTTATTCTAAAATATGTGAATGATGATGTGGCATGTTGGGATTGGAGGGGTAAAACATGGTTTTACACCACGTCCTTATAGAAATTAATCTCTTCATTTATGTTTAAAAAAAAATTATATCCCTTTTATAGATCAAGTTTCATTGAAAAAATATAAAGAAATATTGCCCTTTATATCAAAATTTGTTAAGGTTATAAGAGAAAAATAATGATAGAAAAAAAAGTTTTAATTCAAGAGGAAAAAATGCAAGAAAATATGGTTACCTTTCAAAACTGTTAGGGCCGGCTTCATATTATTTATGTAGTAACTTATTAATTTTCATAAAATTTGTACAAGTAATTAAATTTGGAAATATTATACAGTAAAATTCATAAAATTGATATTTTTTCCAAGTCAAACTCAAAAATTTTGATGCACAAAATTGTTACTATATAGTTTCATTGTTATATGAGTTTAACAAAAAAATTATTCTCAACAAAAAANTATGATAGCATTAGATAAAACATGAATAAAAAAAAGAGAATATTGCATTTTATTATTCAAAATATATAAAGGGACATTAAAAAATAAAAACTGATCATTGAGCTTGAAATCTTCTCGGAGGCGCCAATGAAGCGCTAAGGTATGAGAGTGTGAAGCAAGAAAGAGTGGGATTGAACATTGTGTTTGAATCCGCCTTACTCTGAGAAATCCGTAAGGAGGAGGAGAGGGTAGTGTGTGGATCTAGATGGTAGATGTTGAGAGAGGAGGAGACATGAGATGATAATATGGAATTAGAAAGAGATGATGTTTTGCTTTTATAGTTTTTCTCGTTGGATTCCTTTGTTTTGGTTGTGGGATTAGAAGAGTTCTAGACTCTATTGAGATTACTCATAAAAGTGTGCAGGTGAGATGTTCTTGCTTAGGCCAATGAGTATTATTATTGTGGTTTTCTTGGCTTTCGTGTTAAATGTTAATACATCATTTATTTGGGCACAAAAATTAGAAAATTTAGATAAAATACATGACACAAAATTGGAGTCCAATTTATAATATCCATAAAAGTGTGCAGGTAAGATGTTCTTGCTTAGGCTAATGAGCATTATCATTGCGTTTTCTTAGCTTTCGTGTTAAATGTTAATGCATCATTTATTTGGGCACAAAAATTAGAATTAGATAAGATACATGACACAAAATTGGAGTCAAATTTATAATTTAATTAGATTTTTTTTTTTGAGTTTTGGTTAGGACAAGTAGCGCAAAATTGAGAATCCAATTGAAATCTAATTGGATTTTCTCTCTGATTTACCTATTATTATATGTATAGATTATATATATAGATTACTGCTACTTTTAACTTTGACTGCTAATAATATAGACTCATGAATAAATCTAGCGAGATTTTTCAAATCTGTAAGTTAGATGCTGAAGAACTACTTACCAAGAGAAAAAGAACAAGCAGGCATGTTCTGCTTCTACATATATAATTATAATCAAGGGGACTAAATATTAAGGATGAATTAACACTGAAATAGGTCAATTGACTGCTGTGCTCCTTGACAAACAAGAAGATATTGTGTATAGGTATACCATAAAAATAATTGTAAGACCAAAATATGGTTATTTATACCATATTAATATTTATTTATTGGCATAAACCCTCTTTTAATGCTTTAAAAAATATATATATATGTGGCTTGGTAGCCATGGTTAGTTTGGTAAGCATCACACGTGTGTGCTTGCCAAAAAAAATAGAAGGTTAAAAGTTGTAAAAATGTCGAGAATCAATAGAGGGCAATTGCCCCCAGTTGGTTCCCCCCAAAATTAAACCCCCCAGGCCCCACCACTATAAACATTTTTTATTTCTTGCGGTCTCTTTCATTTTCTTTCATTTTATGTTTATTTAAAAAAAAAAAATTTATATCCCTTTTATAGATCAAGTTTCATTGAAAAAAATAAATATTTCCCTTTATATCAAAATTTGTTAAGGTTATAACTTATAAGAGAAAAATAATAATAGAAAAAAAAAGTTTTAATTCAAGAGGAAAAAAATGCAAGAAAATATGGTTACTGTGGGGATAAGGGCGTTAGGCCCAAGTTAATGGGCCGAATACCCAGGAGAGGACTGTTTCACAAACAAAAAAATTATTCTCAACAAAAAAAAAAAAAAAAAAAAAGAGTTTAACAAAAAATTTATATATGTAAATTGTACTTCATATTTATCTAATTTATTTTTTTGAGAATGATTTTTATCTAATTTCTAAATTCATTATATGGGAATTAAATGTGAAATTTTGAGCATGACAAAATCTTTTTATGGGTAATCTAGCATTAATAATCTCGTGAGTGATATTTTATTATAAAGATTTGTATTAAGTATTAAATATATGATACATGAATGTGTATAAAACTAAGTTGGCTGTGAGTATATGTGGAGATACATATATATAAATGATAGATACACTGCCTCGTACGCAAAAACAAACATAACCTCCTACCTCTCCAAAAGGCCACAAATCGGCTAGGCATCATTCTCTTCTATTTGTGTCCAAATTTTACGTACTTACTATATCTGATTTCTTCCGTTGGCTGTGAGTATGGGATTTTTCAAACCCAATAAGGTACTTTATTTTAGTTTTTATTTTCCGTTTTCTATATTTGGCTTCCATATTTATGTGCTTGTTATATGTAAATATGATTGGTATAATAAAACCTAGAACGTCAAGTCGACCCTCTTTTAATTACTTTTTTCTCAAATTCCTTTCCTTTCTATTTTTTTTTTTTTTTGTGAGTAAATAATAATACTTACTAAAACACACACAAAAATAATAATATTAGTGATTTTAACCGGGTTTATAATATATTCCATAAACAGAGTATAACTACAAAAGGGCCTAATCTTTGTAATTGTAAGCAACGGGCACTAGACACACACAACCAATGTGAGAATTTGCGGAAGGATTTGAAGGTGGTTTTGAAGGTCTTTAGCATGACTACCGATGATAGAAGGATCAAAACGATGCGTGTTGCAATCAATATAAACGGTATTCTTCTTATATGTTTTTTCATATACTACAACCTTACTCAATATATTTTTATTAGAGGTGAATTTTAACAAATCTACCATTAAATTACATTTTCTTCATATATCCTCTATATTTGCAAAATTTATAAAAAAAAAAAAATTAAAGATTAATAACTATGTCATCAATAAAATTTTTAAATTGCAAGTTTTTGTAATTTAAAATTATGCATAAAATATAAATTTATAGATCATATAGTCAATAGTATGATTAGCACAAAATTTGACATGCATATTAAAAGCATAAAGAATATACAATTTAATGGTTAAATTTTCAAAATATGTAGTAATATTAATTTTTTAAAAGAAAGTTGTAACCTTAAACTACAACAAATTTTTTAGCTAAACTTTATCCCAAAGAAAATATTGAATTTAATATGGATAGGTTAAAGTTTGCTTACAAACCTAGTTATAGCTTTAGGCTACAACTAACAATATAAAGATGAGTAACTTAAAATAATTATATAAAATCACTGAAGTGTATGCATGTGACAGAGATACATGTTAACTTACCAAGTTTGTAACCAAGCTCTATTCATATCAATGTTGTGCGTCTTTGCTCTGCCCCAACTTTATATATATATATATATATGATTGGATTCAAGTTACACATGGTGTAACTTTAAGCAATGTTACATCACTCAATATTTTCTAATTGAATGCGAATTTTGACAAATCTACCATTAGATTACATTATATTCTTATATTCTCCATGCTTGCAAAATTTCAAGGTGATCAAAAATTAATATTTATGTCATCAATCAATTGTTTAAATTTAAGTTTTTGTAGTTTAAAATAATGCATAAAAGATGAGTTTATGGATCAAATGGTGAATAGCATAGTATGTGTGTATATATATATATATATATTAAAGGAAACATAGTATGATAGTAAATACCATATATGTGAATGCTGGTTGTGTTTTTTTTTTTGGGGCAATATTAATTGCTTGAATTTTGATAAACAGGAGTATATTCTGTTGAGGCAGAAGTGGCAGAGCGGAAGTTGACAGTGATCGGACAATTTGATAAAGATGAACTAGTGAGGAGCTTGGAGCGACTCGGGGAAGTGGAAATAGTATCGGATGAGGATGAAGAAGATACTGATGAAGATGAAACTTACCGTCTCATTTAAATTTCAAGTTCATACGCAGCGTTTTGGAGCAGTCTTTAATGTCTAAAGTTTAAACGCATCATTTTAATAATCAGTTGGTTTAATCCTCTGTTTTAGCATGTGTAATTGTTAGTTAATCTGTTATAACAGATTCCCTGATTGTACGCTTAGTCTTTCTTTACTTGAATAGTATATAAACAGATCAGTGGCTCCACAATGTAATAAGTCACATATTTTATAAAAAGATCTTTTTCTTTTAGCTTTTCTTCTAGACTTTTCTCTGTAGCTTTTCTTCTAGAATTTTCTCTTCATGGTATCAGAGTTGTGCTCGATCCGCCCCTAGCTCTATAATCCACCCGCCTTCCCCAGTCCCTGAAAGCCCTCCTCTCCTTGGCCTAGCCCTCTTTCTCAACTCGAGTCTTAAGTTCAGCGGCTTTCATAGTTAACGAACACCCGTGCTAATAAGACAAAGAAGTGGGGAGTTTATGCCTTGAATGAACGCTTTCACTAGTTCAGCTTCATCTTCTATCTTAACCATAGCCACAATGACCAATCCACTCACACAGATCAATCCCTCACTGCTTCTACTATCAAATATGTCTTCAATGGTGACGGCAAGCTAGATTACTCCAACTATATTGTCTGGAAACACCAGATTGAGGTAATCATAGAAACCTACTCAATGATTGATGTAATTGATGGAAATGCTGTGGCACCAGACCAGTTTCTAAAAGATTCCTCTGGGGAATGTTACTACTGAGATCAATCCAGCTTTTCTGAGTTGGAAGAATCGTGAGCGAGCATTATTCACATTTCTTAACTCAACAGTCTCTCTTTCTGTTCTTGCTATCACTGTTGGATAGAAATCAGGCAGAGGAGTGTGGAAAGTCTTGGAAAAGCGTTTTGCTTTGGTGTCTAGGTCTAGTGTAACGACTCTTAGGAATGAATTGAAGGCACAAATTTAATTGATGTTTATTTTCAGAGAATTAAGCAGATCCGAGACAAATTAGTTGTTGTGTCAGTCATTCTTGATGATGAAAAGCTTCTTCATGTGGCATTTGATGGTCTACCATCAGAATATGCCTCTTTTAGTTCTGCTATAAGGATTAGGAGTGATGTTCTCTCAGTGGAAGAGCTTAATACTCTCCTTAATGCAGAAGAGGGAGCAATCAAGAAGAGATTTGGTTTTGTTGATGCTAATACTCTGGCAATGGCTGCAAATTTTCAATCTCAAGGGTTTGGTAGAAGAAGAGGCAAAAATAATAATCAAAGAGGTCATGGTGGTAGAGGTTTCAATTTCAATGGTGGTAATGGTTTCAATGGTGGTAGAGGTTTCAATGGCAGTAATAGTTTCACTTGTGGGAATGTCTCTCAATTTGGTCAATCTAGCCAGGCTAGACCTCCAGGATTTTCGGGGCAATCAAGTCAGAATGGAGGATTTCAAGGACAATCAAGTTAGAATCAAAGACCACAGTGCCAGATTTGTGGTATGAGTGGCCATATAGCTCTTGACTGCTACTATAGGATGAATTTTTCTTTCAAGGGAAGACATGCTCCATCAAAACTGGCAACAATGGTGGCTAATTCAACTCCAATTCATGGGACAAATGGTTGGCTCACAGACATTGGTTGTTCTAATCATGTGACACTAGATTTAGCCAATCTTTCACTTCAACAACAACCTACCTCTGGTTCAGAGACTATCACTGTAGGGAATGGTCAAGAGCTCCTTGTTACTCACATTGGTAGTGGTGAGTTATGTACTTCCTGTAATAATTTTAGGCTTGATGGTATACTTAGAGTTCCTGCTCTTGCATCCAATTTACTCTCTGTTCATAAACTTTGCTTGCAAAAAAATGCTTGTTGTTATTTTGATGCTTATAGATTCTCCATTTAGGATTTACCTTCGGGGAAGATCCTCTATGAAGGATTGAGTAAAGATGGTGTCTATCCTATTCCACCACTCTCTTCTCTCAATCCTACTGCTTACACTGCTTCTCAAGTTTCCAAATCATCCCCAATTTCTAGTCTATCAACTAGTAGTTCTACTCAAATTCTGCTTTGGCACCAAAGACTTGGACATCCAAGTGCAAATCTTCTTCATCCTGCTATTCATTTTGTAAATCCAGAGTTTACTTTTAATAATGTTAATGTCTGTTGTTCATCTTGTAAATTCTGTATAAGTGCTAAAATGCACAAATTTCCTTTGAACAAACATGAAATACAATTAACTTCTATGCTTCAAACTGTGTATTTTGATGTTTGGGGTCCAGCACTTATCTCTTCCTTATTTGGTTATAATTACTATGTTGTGTTCATTGATGATTTTACACATTTTACCTGGTTCTTTCTTCTTAAACAAAAGAGTGAGGTGTTTACTGTGTTCAAAAAAATCTTGTTGAGAATCTATACTCCACTAAAATTAAAGTTCTAAGATGTGATAATGGTGGTGAATACATTAATTCTCAATTTCAAGATTTTTGTTCTGAACATGGTATACTTAATCAAACCTCTTGCCCCCATACTCCTTCACAGAATGGTGTCTTTGAAAGAAAGCATAGGCATCTTGTAGAGACTGGTCTAACCTTGTTGTATCAGTCTCATTTACCTCTTAACTACTGGTCTTATACCTTTTCCGCAGCTTCTTTTCTTATAAATAGACTACCCTCTTCTGTTTTGGGCTTTATTTCTCCTTGGGAAAAGATAAATTATGTTTCTCCTTCACTTTCAGCCCTTAAGACTTTTGGTTGTGCTTGTTATCCCTATCTTATACCCTCTAATAAACATAAGCTTCAACCTAGGTTAGTAGAGTGTGTATTTCTTGGTTATCCTCCATTCTCAAAAGGATATTTGTGTTTGGATCCCACTACTAATACTGTGTATACCACCTACTATACTTTGTTTGATGAATTTTTTTTTTCCTTTTGCTCAAAAGTATGGCCTCACTAATCCACATATTCCTTTTTCTAACTCTAGTATTGATTCTGCTTAGTTTCTTTCTAAATCTCCACCCACTGATTCCACTTCTACATCTCCTTCCTCTCCACAAAAGTCATTTGATGAGTTTGTTCCTTTTACCTCAAATTTTTCCTCTTCTAATACTATTTCATGTCTGCCTAGTTCATCTTCTGCTCCTCCTTCTAGTGTTCTTATTTTTTTTATCATGTTTCATCTTCTTCATCTACTATACTTGCTCCTGATGCTTTTGTTTCTCATCATTCTTTACCCATTGTTAATCATCACCCTATGGTTACAAGATCAAAACTTGGTATTCATAAGCCTAAGGTTTTGAAGGTTGGTTCTGACTACGCTTACCAAGAACCTCCCTCTTACCATGCTGCTATTAAATACCCTCAGTGGTTTACAATCATGATTCTCATCTGGTTTTCCTTCTACTATATGTAAATGATATCATTGTTACTAGTAATCACCTCTCTTTTATTTCCTCTCTGATTCACTCCTTGAGCTAAGAGTTTGATCTTAAAGATCTGAGCAGATTACATTACTTCTTAGGACTTTAAATTGATTACACTTCTGATGGTTTGTTTGTCCATCAATCCAAATATGCTTTGGATCCTCAAAACAAGTTCTCCATGTCAAAATTCAAACCTTGCAAGACTCCCTGCTCTCCCAATCCTCATCTTGTGCCTAATGATAGTCCCTTACTGCCTGATCCTACCTTGTATAGAAGCTTGGTTGGTGCCCTACAACATCTTACTTTTACAAGGCCGAATTTGTCATTTCCTGTTCAACAGACTTGTCAGTTTATGGCTAATCCCACTTCTAATCATCTTCAAGTTGCTAAGAGGATTTTGGGGTATCTTCAAGGGACTGTTCATCAAGGCTTATCTTTTACACCAGCTCCTCTTTTTCTATCTGCCTATAGTGATGCGGATTGGGCCGATGACCCTTTGGACGGGAAATCCATCTCTGGTATTATGGTGTTTCTTGGTCATTCTCCTATTACATGGTTTGCTAAGAAGCAGCCTATAGTGTCTCGTTCTTCAACAAAGGCTGAATATAGAGCTTTAGCTTTTACTGCTGCTGAGCTTTGCTAGATCAAAATGCTTCTTAAGGATTTGGGGGTTTTTTTTCGTGTTGCTTCTATTCTTTGGTGTGATAATGTGTCTGCTCTTGCCATTGCCTCAAATCCTGTGTTCCATGCTCGCACGAAACACATTGAGGTTGACTATCATTTTGTCAGGGAACGTTCTTAGACATGTTCTTCAAGTTAAATGTGTTGCTTCTTAGGATCAGTTGGTAGACCTCTTGACTAAAGGTCTTTCTTCACCTCGTTTTCATCTGTTGTGTTCCAAACTCATGTGGTCTTCTCCCCTGAGTTTGAGGGGGGGATGTAAGGCAGTCTGAAGAAGAAGATACCGATGAAGATGAAATGCACCGTATCATTTAAACTTCAAGTTCATACGCAACGTTTTGGAGCAGCCTTTAATGTCTAAAGTTTAAATGCATCATTTTAATAATCAGTTGGTTTAATCCTCTATTTTAGCATGTGTAATTGTTAGTTAATTTGTTATAATAGATTCCCTGATTCTACGATTAGCCTTTCTTTACTTGATTAGTATATAAACAGATCAGTGGCTCTACAATGTAATAAGTGAGACATTTTATAAAAAGATCTTTTCCTTTTAGCTTTTTTTCTAGACTTTTCTTTGTAGCTTTTTTTTCTAGACTTTTCTCTTCAGAAATCTAATAGAAGAAGGAAGAAAAAAAAAAAAATAAGAGAGGAAAGAAGAAAAGAAAGAGGGGAAAAAAAGTAGAAGAAAATAAGTTCAATCAATATTACTCTTGTATAATCCAAAATGATCGATAGAAATATAATTAACTTTTAATATTACATAAAATTGTCTTCCTGTCTCCCACATTAAAATTTAGCACCCTCTTGCATTAAATTGAGATTATTATTTTTAAATTTTACTCTGCATTGTTGTCACTAGTCTTAGTGTATAATTTCCAAATAATTTCACTTCATCATGATAGAGTATTGGTAGAACAAAATGTAACACCATTCTCTTTTGTTATCCTAAGCTAACATTCTTTTTTGGATGCTTTAATTAAAAAGTAAAACTTGTTTCCCTCCAAACTCCAAATCTTAATGAATATTTTACTCATGGCTCATGTTGTCATGATTAACAGTACAAACAATCATGAACTATGCATGAACCTAATTTGTTGAATATATAATACATAGTTTCAGTTCTTTACCTTATTGTTTTAGAGAATAAACCAAACATTAGGAAAAAGAAATGAATGTGGAGGCTTTTTTTTTTTTTTTGGGTTGGTATTATATGATTATGTCTCTAAAAAACATATGATGTGCAAATACCCCATTTAGAAAAGCATCCCTAATTGACCAGGGGAACCAAGTGCAATATTATTTAATCCTAAAGTAATTGGACCTAAACAAAACTAAAAGACCCGTGAAGGAAACAAAATAGGATGTATACAATTTGTGTTATAAACCATACAACATTTTTATAATAACTAGTCGTTAACCCATGCAATGCACAGGATAATTCAATAGTAATCATATATATTTAATTTGCTTAAAGGTACATTAATAATCAATTTGCAAAAAAAGAAAAAAGTGCACAATGAAACCCCTAATTGACAGCACACCCTAACATCAAAGATAGGAAAAGACTTAATTAAATTCAGTTGGATTTTAGTTGATAGGTGGGGAAACTAAAGCATACCTTGCTTAGAAAAATTTTCATTTTGATAAGACCAAACCTTGAATGTCATGAAGGGATCAGGCCAATGTTCTTATCTTCAGTGCAAGGTCTCAATAGAAATTCCCAATAAGTTTAGTCACTCCAAGTCTCCAATTAGGAAGAGCTTAATTCGAATAATTAAAACAAACATAATTCATAAACTATGAAAGATGTAACCAAAGAAATAAAAATTATTTGAATACGTTGGCTAGGACACTCGCAATGCAAGCACTTGTCCATTCACTTACAACAAAAGTATCAAAACATTAAGACCAAACCTTGAATGTCATGAAGGGATCAGGCCAATGTTCTTATCTTCAGTGCAAGGTCTCAATAGAAATTCCCAATAAGTTTAGTCACTCCAAGTCTCCAATTAGGAAGAGCTTAATTCGAATAATTAAAACAAACATAATTCATAAACTATGAAAGATGTAACCAAAGAAATAAAAATTATTTGAATACGTTGGCTAGGACACTCGCAATGCAAGCACTTGTCCATTCACTTACAACAAAAGTATCAAAACATGAAAATCACAATAACAAAATACAAACTTTTAACTAAATAAAAAAGTTCATTAACAAAGGAAAAATAGTTCAAATAAAAAGTCTCTAACAACATAAATAGTTCAAATAAAAAGTCTCTAACGACAAATTAGTCACGAACACAAACAAAGAGAATGTTTATTTGTACACTATTGAAGGGTGAACTACAACAAACCAATGAATGCTTCAGTAATTAACTGTTGCCTAATTTTGGCTACTACTACTAAATTCAATCTAAATTATTGCCAAGACTCCTCTTACCATGCTACATGTTTTTTTTTTTGGAAGAGGATAACATCCTCATAATTCATTCAATAGAAACAAAATCAAAATACAAAGCCTCCACAGATTCGGTGGAGAGGGTGAATCTTCAATCCATACCACATCCTCTACTAGGTCCTTAGCATATCTAGCTAATACATGGGCAACACTATTAGCACTTCTTTTGACAAAAACAACCTGCAACCATTTAAGTCTATCAAACATGCACAACACGTCCTAGAGAATATGGCCTAGTCGAGACGACATCCCTTTTCTTGAATTCAAGACATCCATAAGAGCTTGGTTATCTCTTTCAAGAACTAGTTCTGAAAATCTACACTCCATCGCAAACTTCACTGCTCTGCGGCAAGCAAATATCTCCGCCCCTTCACTACCCGTCACTAGTGGACCCTTCGCCAATAAAGCCGCCATAACTTCCCCTCTATCAATTCGGATAATGGCGCCAATCCCAGCAGTTCCACCTTCTTGAAAGATTAACGCATCAAAGTTCAGCTTGAAATGATCTATAGGAGGTGGTCTCTATCCCGACGGACTCGATAGTGTTGTTGAGGCAGATAGCTGAACACTAGCTTACCGAAACTTCGTCAAAAAATCTTGTGCTTATAAGGGACGGACGCAGGATTTCAAGCTAGGGGGGGCCGGAGATAAGCGAAAAAAAAAATTCAAACGCACATCCATATAGTCACTAGCGGAGCCAGGAAATTTTCTTAGGAGGAGCAAGTTAGTTATGCCTACATTGTGTTAATAGGTTAAGCCTACATTGGCTCAAAATGCAAAAAACTCAAGTTAATTTGGCCCAAATTATGGCCAAAATTAAATTACTTTATTTCACAAACTAACTTTAAGTAAACTTGTGCCTACATTTTTTTCACTGTACTAACTTATTTGTGCTTAGGTTAATAGGTTTGAACTTACCTTTTTACATTTTAGAGCTTTTCTAAGAAGTTACATCTAATGTTTCAGCATTTAGGATAAAAAATTGATTAATAGGTATGAAATTTTTTGATAAGACCAAACCTTGAATGTCATGAAGGGATCAGGCCAATGTTCTTATCTTCAGTGCAAGGTCTCAATAGAAATTCCCAATAAGTTTAGTCACTCCAAGTCTCCAATTAGGAAGAGCTTAATTCGAATAATTAAAACAAACATAATTCATAAACTATGAAAGATGTAACCAAAGAAATAAAAATTATTTGAATACGTTGGCTAGGACACTCGCAATGCAAGCACTTGTCCATTCACTTACAACAAAAGTATCAAAACATGAAAATCACAATAACAAAATACAAACTTTTAACTAAATAAAAAAGTGCATTAACAAAGGAAAAATAGTTCAAATAAAAAGTCTCTAACAACATAAATAGTTCAAATAAAAAGTCTCTAACGACAAATTAGTCACGAACACAAACAAAGAGAATGTTTATTTGTACACTATTAAAGGGTGAACTACAACAAACCAATGAATGCTTCAGTAATTAACTGTTGCCTAATTTTGGCTACTACTACTAAATTCAATCTAAATTATTGCCAAGACTCCTCTTACCATGCTACATGTTTTTTTATTAGAAGAGGATAACATCCTCATAATTCATTCAATAGAAACAAAATCAAAATACAAAGCCTCCACAGATTGGGTGGAGAGGGTGAATCTTCAATCCATACCACATCCTCTACTAGGTCCTTAGCATATCTAGCTAATACATGGGCAACACTGTTAGCACTTCTTTTGACAAAAACAACCTGCAACCATTTAAGTCAATCAAACATGCACAACACGTCCTAGAGAATATGGCCTAGCCGAGACGACATCCCTTTTCTTGAATTCAAGACATCCATAAGAGCTTGGTTATCTCTTTCAAGAACTAGTTCTGAAAATCTACACTCCATCGCAAACTCCACTGCTCTGCGGCAAGCAAATATCTCCGCCCCTTCACTACCCGTCACTAGTGGACCCTTCGCCGATAAAGCCGCCATAACTTCCCCTCTATCAATTCGGATAATGGCGCCAATCCCAGCAGTTCCACCTTCTTGAAAGATTAACGCATCAAAGTTCAGCTTGAAATGATTTACAGGGGGTGGTCTCTATCTCGACGGACTCGATAGTGTTGTTGAGGCAGATAGCTGAACACTAGCTTACCGAAACTTCGTCAAAAAATCTTGTGCTTATTTGATTAATACCTCAGGTGGTTGCAACTACTTCCCATGTATTATGCCATTTCTTTGGTTTCAAATAATCTAGGCTTGGACAAGGAATAGCTCAATATCATCAAAGGACAAACGAGCAATCAGTACCTCCATTAGCTGAAGCACATCAACTTGTTCTCCAACACATTTTTGCAAATGAGTTGAACACCCTGCCCATACATCTCGCGCCATACCATAGCTTCAAAGGGCATGGATACCTGTTTCAACTTCAAACCTACACACCGCACACCTATTATCCTGTATTATCTTCCTGTGCACCAAGTTCACTTGGGTAGGCAGAATATTGCAACATGCGTGCTAGCCAAACACTTTGATTTTGTTTGGCACTTTTAGCTTCCACAGAACCTTCCATACAGCACCTTTAACCGCTCCACTGGAACTGTCTGCCTAATCTGCCTCCTTTTGTAATTGCCGAGCTACATGATACTCGGACCTCACGGTGTATTCCCCTGACTTGGTGAAGGTCCAAAATATAGAATCAGATATAACTCTTCTGCTTAGTGGCACACGTAGTATAGCTTCCCCATCTTCACGGTTGAAGTGTTGCATGATAAACTCTCAGTCCCACCACCTTGTATCTGGGTCTATTACTTCAGCAACCATACAATCTTCTTCAACAGTGTGAGCTGGATGTAAAACCTTATTAGTGGGGTAGTTGGGAATCCATGCATCTCTTAGAACTTGGATTGAAGTTTCATTACCCACCCTCCAGCAAGACCCCCGCTGAATTAATGGCTTGGCTGCTAGAATGCTCTTCCAAGTGAAGAAGCTATTGGGAGAGTCTGTGGCCCCCAAAAGACTGCATCAAGGAAAATATCATGCTTTAAGGCAACGGCAAAGCAACAACTCTTGATCTTGTAACATTCTCCACCCTTCTTTGGCAAGCATGGCCAAATTGAATTGTCGTAAATCCTTGAACCCCATTCCTCCTTCTGAATTAGGTCTAGTTAATTTTTTCCAACTCAACCAATGGATCTTCCTTTCATTCCCAACTTGCCCCCACCAAAACCAAGCACATAGAGTTTGAAGTTCTTCACACAACTTAACTGGCAATTGAAAGACACCCATAGTATATGTTGGGATTGATTGAGCCACAACTTTGATAAGTATCTTCTTTCCTACTCTTGAAAGCATTTTCCCTTTCCACCCTTGAAATTTTTTCCACACTCTATCTTTTAGAAAAGAAAAAGTATGGTATTACTTCCAACCTACTAGAGTAGGTAGACCTAAGTAGGATTCAAATCTGTCCACTTCACTCACCCCCAACAAAGCTTTGATCACATCTCTATGCTGAAGGGAAGTGTTACTGCTGAAATAGACTAACGATTTATCCATGTTTATGCAATTGCCAGAAGCTTTTGCATACAGGTTAAAGCATTACATGCGATGTAATGTAAGTCTATTTCAGCAGTAGTGTCAGCAAAGCTTATAGGAAGAAAGAAAGGCAAAATTGGAACACTTGCCTTGAAGCTGGATGTCAGCAAAGCTTATGACAGGATAAAATGGAATTTTTTGAAAAGGATTATGCTTAAGATGGGTTTCCCAGATGTTTGGGTGGATAGGGTTATGAGTTGTGTCTCATCTCCTTCCTTTTCAGTCTTAATTAATGGAAAGCCATATGGTTTGATTCATCCCTCTAAAGGAATCTGCCAAGGGGATCCTCTATCACCTTACCTCTTTCTTTTATGTGCAGAAGGATTCACATCTCTCCTGCAGAAGGCTAAATTAAAAGGGATTATCCATGGTGTGTCCATTTGTAGGCGAACCTCCAGTATTTCACACCTGTTGTTTGCAAATGATTCTTTATTATTTTGCCAAGCCACAGACAAGGAGACAAAGGCAATTTTGGAGATCTCAATGCTACATGTTTTCATAATCCATATTATGCATCTATATAGTTAATACTACCTTAGTCTTTGGCAATTCTAAATAAATGTATACTGTTTTGTGGCAACTTTAAATTAGTGATCTACTTTTACAAACATCAATTTAGTGTTGTGAAGTTGTGAAGGTAAACATGTAGAATTTCATGTTCAAAAAGTCACATAATTGAAGGTCTATGCAATAGTAAAGATATAATTTTGGTACACACATACCTTTCTTTTGGCTGATCTTGTAGCCTCCAATTCTCTCTCAGCTTCTTCTTTCTTCCTAGTTGTTTATTCTTTTGCACTCTCTCTTGTCACTACAATAGGATCCTTAGCAGCTTGACTGTAAGCTCTGTAACTACATGACTTGAATACTCTGCTCCTCAGAAAGATTAGATGTATAACTGAATACCCAATATGGATAAACGTTGAGCAACTTTGCTTTCTTTGTGGTTCATGCTGTGGAATCCGCAGTTGTCTTAATTGTGCTTACAATAGTGTCCTTTACTTGTGTTCCCTTCTCTATTGCAGTGTCTTTCATAGCCTCACTTTTCTCTATGACTGTATTCTTTGCTTATCCTGGTATCTTAGTCTCTATTGCAAACATTAAAAATATATGTATATAGTGGATTATATACTTGGAGAGATTGTAGCCAGAGAGAGAATAAAGCCTCTGGAAGGCATAGCAGCTTTCTCGAAGGCAGAGGGAGATGCTGGCTACAATGTTTAGGGTTGTTGAAGGTTTAGGGTTTATGGAGGCAGCTTTTATTTGAGTCAATGATGAAGTGTGGGTTTTGGCAAAGAAGGGTTACGAAAAGAGAGAAATAAAGACGTGTTCTAATTGGAATTGAAGCAAAAAATAAAAATAAAAATGATGTGGCAAATAAAATAAAAATAAAAAGAAAATAGTGGTGCCGTGGAAAATTGTGAGAGCTCTAAAGGCTTCGGTTATATATATATATATATATATATATAGAATATATAGATAATGCCAAAACTCATTGATTTCAAGTAATAAAATGATCATTTTCCCTTCAAAAAATAATAAAGCTAGAGGCTTTGTGTGGCTGAGTGCTATTGTCCATGTTTCCGAAGAAAATGAACTTAATTATGTGTAAATGCATGCATTTGCAAAGCGCACAAAATTGAATCAAATGAGCATCATGTAGACAGAATGAGATGCATTATTGCATTTACGTAAAGCCTTTCCTAGTAGCTAAGGCAGCCATACATTGGCAAACTTTCCTCGAAATAATTCTTCAAAGAAATCAAGTTTCAATCTCTACTGAAAAACGTTTCGAGTCTTGTAACTCAGTAGCATTTTCAGAAATCTTCCCTCCCTATTTTTTGTAACAATGAGTATAAAACCAAACAATATAGACCAAAGCCAAAAAAAGAAGATAACACTTAAGAAAGATTATACATTTAAGCACCATCATCTAAAATTCTTAGTGCATCCGTGTCACATACGACATGTAGCATATTCTCGCATGCGTGTCTGCAATGTGTTGAAATATATTTTTTTTCTTCGTATTTTAATAAAAATTTCGTTTGATTTTTTCACAAATTAATCCGTGTTCTTTGTTATACATATGCATTGCTCAACATCCTCTAAAACATTATTGTGTGTGCCAGGGTCACTGTGTTGTGTATCTTGCCCTGATGGGTTAATGGCCCAGTGAAATTCATCCGACAAATGAATGGANGTATTTTAATTAAAAATTTCGTTTGATTTTTTCACAAATTAATCCGTGTTCTTTGTTATACATATGCATTGCTCAACATCCTCTAAAACATTATTGTGTGTGCCAGGGTCACTGTGTTGTGTATCTTGCCCTGATGGGTTAATGGCCCAGTGAAATTCATCCGACAAATGAATGGATTTCGTTTATTTTACAGGCCCAATCAAATTCAACTCCACACCATTGAAAATTTCGGAAGTAATAAGATGGGCCTGAAGGTTTACTTTAGTAGGTCCATTTGAGGCTTTCAGCAAAAGTACATAAAAGCATTTTAGGCTGATCAACTCCCCTATTGCAGCCACAATGATGAAACTGTGGGAACAAATGGACTGTACCTTATCTCTTTGCAAGCCCAATAGACCCAGCAGAGAAAGAGGTAGAGGGCCAATAGAATAAACCTGTGGCCCATCTTATTATTTCAAAGTTGAGTCACCAAGAAGAAGGCCCAAAATATTTCCATTTTTGTGGGAATTCATTTGGGTTGTCTTTTTCTATCTTATTCTTGAGATTGGCCTAAGAATATGAGAAAATCACCAAACCATAAACATTAATTAAAGAATCAAACCTTCTCAAAAAAAATGAATAAAGAATCAAACTGTGCTAAGAGATTTTGATTGAGTTATAGGTATGGTATTGTGTAGGTTTCGAAAAATTAAGGTTCATGCATGTGAGATTTTATACAGGAATTTTGCTAGGCTCACATGAGTTGCAATGGAAGCAAATTTTTTTAAATATTTTTAGAAAGACTGAAAGTTAATTAAATTGAACAAAAATAAAATACATAATTTGAGAAAATATGTTCTAAGAAATAAGGGTTATCTTCGGTCTAAGTAACATAATGCTCAATACTTTGAGCATGTTTTGCTAACAAATAGAAATAACATTGTTAGATACTAATAATGCAAGTTTCTTTTCTCTCGTACAGTCGTAGTGCATCCAGCTTAGGATTAGGAATTCATGTCTGGATAACAGGATAACTGAAGCTATAATCTCTCTCTGGTTTAATTTAATCATCATTAATACTCTTTCAATAAGTACGGATTAATAGTTTTTAACAAACTATATAATGAACTTTTTGAATTTTGTTACCCGAATATGTCTTCTTGTTTTGTGGGGCAGTCAACTTTTTAACTAATCCATGAATCAAAATATTATTTTTTTAATGAACAAGTAAAAGCATTACAAAACGAGTCTTTTGAAAACTCACATGATTAACTTACAATTTTATTTACGTATAAGATTCTTGTGTGTTTTGAACCTTCTATGATAATTGATTAGTCTCTTTAACACGTGTTATGGACGTGTTTATATTAGTTATAAGCACTTATATGTATTATCCCTCTAAACCATCTACTTAAGTGTATTTTTTGTAATTATTATTATTAAAAATTTAGGTAATTCTATTCTATTTTTTTTTTATATTATAAAAAGGAAAATATTAACGAGTGCCCTTGGGGCACTAGTTAATAATCTATTTAAAGAAAGTTTTTTTGAGAAATGAAAAAAAAAAGTAATTAATATTTTGACAACTTTTTTCATTTCTCATAAAGTGGTATGAAAACTTTCCTAAAATAAATTATTAATGAATGGATGCCATAAGTTGAAACTCATTAACATGACCCTTATAAAAAAAGGTTTTATCTTAAACCCTAATTTCATTTATTCTATTTTTAAAAGTCATAAATGTACAGTTTTGTTTGTATTGTGTTTGAAATTTCAAATTTGACCTAAATTCTAAGCGTTTGGAATATATTGTCTTCCTTATTTGATTAAATATTTAATTTATTTGAAAATTCTTTTAATTTATAGTAATTAATGTGTGCATGGGTTCCAGTTAACTCAACTGGTAAAGTCTTTGATGGTTGTATAAGAGATTTGGGGTTCAATCCCCGTCTACATGAAAAACTGATTGGTGTCTTAGTCTAATGATAAAAAGTTACCATCAGGAGCAGATGCTATTGGTTGAAACTTTCTAAAAAAATAAAAAATTAAACACAAAAATATTTCTATAATCATAATATAGATTAGTGAGAGAAATTTATAACTCATGAATATTAATCTCATGAGAACAATGCAAAACACACAAATTTTTAGAACTCACATTTTGTGAGAGTGAGAGCTTATCATCAAATACATAATTTTCATATTGTTGTCACCCCTAATCAAGTCATTAACTCTTATTGAAAAAAATATAATGGTTAATAATTCATTTAAATAAAATTTTTAGGAGAAAAAAATAATTAATGTTTTAATAATTTTTTTGTTTCCCATAAAAATTGTGTTAAAACTTCCTTAAAATAAATGGTTAAACATTGCCTTAAAAATATTTGTTAACATTACCCATCATTATTTCATAAAAAAGAAGAAGTAATTAATCATTATTTTAAAAAAAAAACATATAAATAGTAATTATACCTTGGTAGATTCTTTGATTTTTTTTTTTTTTTTCCTTTTTTCTAGTCTCTTCCACACAAAGGAGAAAAAACACAAAAAGGTAAACTCGCTAGTACTCTGTACTCTACGGGTCTTAAAAATGGGAATTACTCTACGACCCACCAACGGCTGTTACGGCGGGTACTATACACAGAGAGTCACAGTGACAGAGACAGAGACACAAGAGAGTGACGGCCACGTAAGAAAGACCAGAGCAAGTAGTAGCTTGATCACGAGGGCAAACAAAAGTCATGGACCTAAGATCCTCACTTAGATACGTGATGTTGACTGCTCCATCCATTTTCTATTTTGTCATTGCTATTAGCTTTTTTCCATAAAACAAAATCCTCCACTTTTTTTTTTTTTTTTGGGTAAAACAAAATCCTCCACTTTAATATTTTACTATAATATATCAATATATATAATCAAAATTACCGCCACTAAGTTAAAAACTCAAAAAAAAAAAAAAAAAAAGCTGCTTTATATTTTAATAAGTTCAGAGAAGTGTCGTTAGATAATATTTTTATAATAAATTTAGTTAAAAGGTTGTTATTGGTTTTAAATTTGAATTAATAAATAATTTTTATTTATTTATTAGTAATAGCAAGTTACAACGTGCCATATAATATTATTATGAAAATATTGTAAATATAATAATTTTTTTTATAAATTTAAAATATTAATTTGGGGAAAAAAAATAATGTATGAAAATACTCAATTTAAAAAAAAAAATTATTGATTTATTGGATTATGAGTGATGGGTATTTTTATAAGTACATGTATCTACTATTATATATTGATCACTCATAGTCACACAAATTAATAAATTAAATATATTTTAAAGTGAATTAAAATTATGAGTCAGTTTAGATAAGCGATTTGAGAGCTTAAAATTGCATTTTAAAATTCTATAATACTGTTTTGCTGCTGCAGCAACTCTTTATAGCTTTTCTATATAAACTTATTTTTAACTCAAACGTCATTTTGCGATTATTTATACAAACGCATCATGTATAAATTTTGGTAATGGAAATCGCAATGCCTCAAATTAGGAGGGGAGAATTATAGTGAAAGTTGCTAAACTCCTTGGAAGAAAAAAAAAAAAAAGGTATTGAATTGTAATTTTAAAAAAATTAACGTAAATCAACAATTGCATTACAAAGAATATTGTAGTTTAACACTGTAACCAATTCAAATCTTACTCTGTCAAGTGTCAACTATTGAATCAAGTGGAGAGCAAAAAAAATATAGGTCAATAATGTCATCCTATATTATATATGTAAAGGCTATATAGACTTTGAGGAACTGTACGGAGGCCTCTATTCTTGTCATGTCAGCTTCTCAGGGTCAGAGATGTGTCCCAAAAATCGTCCTTGCCCTCTCTCTCTCTCTCTCTCTCACACTCACAGCCTCACAGGTTTCAAGTTTCAACATGAAATTTTGCTTTCTTTCAGCCAAGCTAGCTAGCTATATATAGACTTTGTTTCTGACCTCTACCAATGGAAAAAAAAAGTGTTGAGTATTGGGGTTCAGAAGTGTTGTGTGTGTGACCAATTATATATTGCATCTACTGCTTGCTAATGCTAGCTAGCTAGAGCATCTTTTAATTGAATTTGCACCAAATGTGCCTTATTTTAATATACCCATAAAATTTAAATTTTGGTCCAATTCGATGATAAAGATTAAAAAAGTTGAAACGTGTTTTGAGAAGATCCGATTCTGTATCAGCTATATAGCATACAGATATTTGTTTTTGTCAGCTATGTGTATATATATGGTGTTAAACGTGAACATTGTACGTATAATATTTACAAGAGTGCAGTTTGTAATATTGCAATATATGCATTGATTTTGGTACTTGTATAAAAGAACAATACATGAGACAAAAAAAAAAAACAATTACTGTGAAAGGTAAACAAAGCACCGAAATGATACGAATTGCGATTCTGATGATATTGACAACAAAATTGACAATTAATGCCAGGGTGCTAAGCAGCATTACCTGTCTGATCAGAGAGGGACCCCTTCCTTTCTCTTTTGCCATAAGGTATTAATTTTTCATGCTATTGATACGTCTCTTTCTCAAATTTTGACTACTACAACCCTCTTTTTTTTTTTTTTTTTTGGGTTGTTGTTGTTCTCTGTTTTCGGTGGAGAACATGAAGAAGGAAAATTTGAGATCTCTGTCTCTCGTATTTTCTTTGGGGGTCTGTTATCTGTCATTTCCTTGTTTTCTCTTTTTTGTTTGGGTTGATTTTTTTTTTCTTTTGTCAAGGAAAGCACTTATTATTAATTTGATTACAAAATTAAAATATTAATATGACAATAAACAAGTGTTTTAATATGACAATAAACGAGTGAGTAGTGTGGTTTGTTTTCGAGTAAAGTATCGCATTGAATACAAAAGAAAAAAAATGAGTAGTTAATAATTTAATATAAAAGTGTCACACAACATACGTTTCTCGTAATAATCATTCTACAAGTATAAGTTCTCGTTAGATAAAAGGACAAAGGCAGTGGTTCAGGTCTTTAGAAGAAAATTTCATACGTATATAAACTTACATTACGTTGTAATAGAATTTTATCTCAAAAAAGAAAAGAAAAACCTTAATATAACAGAGTTGAGCTCGTACTTATAAATTTAGATTTTTACATCGAATGGTATACTGTTATAATGTTATATTAACAGTCTTTTAAGGTGCTATCTCTCAAACAATAAGATTTTCTTGTCAATCTCGTAATTAGACTTCATCTCTAAAAGGATTTCAATATGTTTTCGCCTCAACAAAAAAGACTTTATTACTTATTCAAGGAAAATTGCGTTATGATTTAAATAGATACCACATGTTGATAGTTATCGTAACTGCAAGGTGCCCTAATCTAGAGATGGCAAGCATAATGAATTTGAAAGGTGTCCTAGGTTTGAACTGTAGACCTCTATTTATACTTCAGGCTCTAACAATTATCAAGGTTAGTGTTCATTCTTAAAAAAAAAAAAAAAAAAATTAAAAAAAAAAAAAGATTAACAACTATTCATGCCATGTGCATATCATCCTTGATACTCTATTATATATTCCCATTGTGTTATCATTTTCTTTATTGAAGTGCTAAAAAGAGATTGCCGCATCATCAATCACATGTTAATTGTGTTGTTTTCTAATCCTTTGAGTCATCTATGACTTTTTACGGGTGTCTCATCCATTTGATTCCACTCATAAGTCATAATTTTATTAGTATACTAGCGACAATAAATATTTATTTTAAATATTTGACTATGTGTTTAAAACTTGACACAATAATTTGTTAAGGTTTATGTAATAAAAATTGAAGATTTGTACCACTGCTATGTTGGTAAACCATACAATATATCAGGGTTCATAACATTTTATATATTACATTCCATGTTGTATCAGAAATCATTTTATAAATTTATTTTTAAACTCACATTAAATCTCAACATTTCTTTGATTCCCAAGTTCTTTCTCTTTTCTCTCTTTACCCTTTCTTTTTCATTGAGTTTGATCTCTCCCTCTACTATTCATCTTCTTTTCACTCTCACTTAGAAAGGAGAAAGTCATATGATCTATCAATTTTGAATCCCCTTCCCCAGGACCACCACCTACCAACTGATAATATGTATTTGCATTCTGTCATTATTGGGACCTATACGGTAAATTTTTTTATATCCAAAACCCCTAATTTTATTTTATTTTTTGAAACAAAAAACCTTATAATTGTTAATGTAAATTAATTATTAGGGATATATTTAGGGATTGAGAAGTATGTTTTGTGTGTATTTTTTAAAGGAAAAATTACAAATTATTCACTTTTTCTTTGACATTGTCACATTTCAGCCCACAAACTTCCAATTGTTAAATTCCTCTCTAAATTTTGGATTAAAATATAAATCGTTTCGGTGTGGTCCAAATTAACATATTTTGGAGTTTGAAGATAAACATTTTACCACATTGTGGTTTGACAATGCCATAACTAAAAGCTTATGAACCAAATTGTGATAAGATAAAATCACATGGAGATGAATTATAATTATCCATTTTATAAAAGAGAAGTGCTACATCCACAACATTTTTATAACAATTTCACAATAAATCATAGGTGGTAAATTATAATTGGTTCTAAACTGAACTATCAATTGAAATTAATTTTTTTCCTACTAGTAATAGTTCATAATAACATGTCACTTAAAATTTGTTGTAAAAGTGTTGTTAAAATATTGTGGATAAAATGGGTAAGTGCTGCCATCTCTTTTGTTAATATATTGATTATGAGATAATGGGCCATAATGCAATGAATTTTTGTGGCAAATTGCTTATATTGCTGCATTGCCTTTTTCTTCCTCTTTCCTTTTGTTTTGATTGCAATAAAAACTGAGCTATGGTGGTTCAGGTTTTGGATAAATCAAGGCATGACAAGGTTTGGATACATTGTAAATGTGATTGCCTAAATAAAGGTAATATGTTTGGGAATATAATACTAGTTTGAGTTTGATATCAAATTTTGATAAAAATATTTATTTTATATATTTAATTTCTTTAATGTAAAATAAAAGGTCATACCTAGTTGACTCCAAATACCAAGTTGACTCCACATTTCAAAAAAATATGTAAGGATTATTTAGGTCTTGTTTGGATTTCCCTTAATTGAGTTAACAAATCCCAGTTTTGTTAACTCATAACCCAAAATCGATGAGGCCCACGGGTAGCATGCTTGTTTGGATGAATTTCCAAACCATTAATTTAGTGATGATATCTCATAATTTTGAGTAATGGGTGAGCAATTTTGGAAATACGGTGAGGTTGTTTTCAAGTTAAGTGTTTGATTATA
>NW_027069652.1:1031399-1068092 GCF_002906115.3 Quercus suber | reverse complement strand
TTTTTTTTTTTTTTTCTTTTGGTTCTATTTTATCATCAAAATTTCATGAACTCACGTAAAACATGCACCAAAGAAAACAAGGGATAAATACATAAAAGATCAAAGAGTTTGACCTTAATTTCAATGATAGTGAAAACGTATCAACTGTAACTATGTAGTTTAAAATTTTATAATTTTGACATTTTTAATAAGTTTCTTTCAACTTTTTTCGTTTTTCAACTTAAACTAATAGAAAACCATAAAAGTTATTTGCTATAAAATAGTACTGTGTTCATGGGTCGACATGTCATTTAATACATTGATAAATATATATATATATATATATTAACTGCATTTTCTCATAATAAAAAAAGTGTTTCTTTTATTTTTAACTAATATTTACTCGCTTTGGGGACAAATTGAAATGATTTGCAAAATTTGAGTTTTAACCGAAAATTTTTAGGATGTAAAATTTAATTTGAAAGAACCCCTCAAGATTGTGAGTGAAATTATGCAGTTTACTAAAAAACCAATCATATAACTTGACTCAACTTGAAATAAAAAAAATGGGTATGTTCTTATTTTAGAACTACGCCTCTCTTCCCCCTTATATCTTTATCTGCAAAAGTTAATTATACTATTAATTTCTGCATGATGCAAAAGATAATGAACTGTATCCAATTATCCATCAAGAAATAAAAATCAACAAAAACTTTTGACTTGAAAAGTACCTAACGAGATTTTCTCCGCAATTATACCTTCAAGTCCTAATATATTCAAGCGGTGCATGAACTACAGTTGAGAAAGAGAAAAAGAGAGAGAGAAAAAACAAGACATCTTTCATGCACTTGAACACATTAACCTATCTCATATGTAACATGGCATGGGTTGTTAGTAAATAATGTGAAATTATGCTCGGAAGAGAATAAATATAGTTATAAATTAACGTATCTCATGTGCAACATGGCATGGGTTGTTAGTAAATAATGTGAAATTATGCTCGAAAAAGAATAAATACAGTTATTCTTTTTTGATTGAGTCACAACATTAGTCTTATAAACTTATATGTCAACTTCTATACACAAAACAAAAAAGTAATACTCTTCAACAACAAAATAAAGTGATAATTCGATTATTGGATCAGGAAATGGGGGATTTAAACCCTAATTAGATATTATTTTGCAATGTCCACTTACCATCTAACTTGGTAATATAAATTAATACAAGATTAGAATGTTGGTCAATCCTAAAGCACAAATCATAGTGGTCATTAGAAATTTTGGATTGAGATTGGGCTCTCAATGGCAATATTGAGAGTTGAAAAATAAAATAACTTTCAATTTCAACGATTGAATAAATAAAGTGAACAAAAGTTAAAAAGTGAAAGTTGAAAAAATTTTGTAAATAAGGAAGGGGTAATCGCACTGGGTGCCACAACCTAGCAATTGCACCCGATCCAAATCCATAAATTTTAGCATCTAAATGGGGATCCTTTCCCCAATACAAATTACCCCATAGTTCAGAATAAATAGTTTATCCATTAATCTATTACTACTTGTAGACGTAGCAAAGTTTTGAATTCCATTCCAGAAAACATTCCAGATTAACAATTGGAACATAATATTCTGGTTCCAATGTGTTTCAATGCACCGTTTCAGGATTATGCACCGTACACACACACACACACACATACATATACTCCTTATATTTATAACTTCATATTTCATTATATCCAATTGACCAGCACAAAATTTAAAATATGATATGGGAATAAAATGAGTTAAATGATGAATTTGGGGTTCAATGTAAAAAAAAAAAAAAAAAAAATCCAATATGGTTCGAAATATCCCAAAATAGGCTGGAATTTAGAGATTGGAACAACCGAAATAGTCCAGAACAAATTGAAATTTAGTCGGAATAGAACAAGGGGATTAATGCACTGGAACAGAACAAAATTTAAAACATTGAAAACGTGAAAAGTCTGTAAATTAAAAATTAATCTCACTATATTTATTGCAAATTATATATTTTGAATTTATAATTCTCGTGATATATGTCCCCATTATTTAAGGTGAAATGTAACTAACCCAATAAAAAATAAAAAAAATAAAAATAAATCTTGTTTAAGGATCCTAATTGTGATTGATTATCTAGTAAACTTCGACCTTTCAAGTACAACAAAGGAAACATTGAGCTAAATTCAACTTTATTTTTCCTCCTTTTTCGGCACTGATCCTCAATCTTCAATGTCGTCTTATCATTTAAATGCATAAATGGTCAAGTTCGCAATCGAGTTTGAACGTGCATGCAAAAATGGTACACGTGGAAGAACCTCATTTATGCGGCTTTAAAGTTTTCTAAGCATCCACACCAAGACATGGAATCACTTTTACATCTTTGGATTACAACAAGTGGAACCAGAAAAGCTAAATATTTTTTTTTATTTTTTTCTTTTTAACCATAGTGGCCTTCACATAAATAAGAGACAAAGTTCTAACTTATTATGACTACATATTAAAATCCTAAAATATGCAAAACTAAAGCCTTAAAGAAAGAATCTCTCACAACCTTTTTTGCATGATGATGTGGAATGTTTGTTACCTTTGAGGAAAGCTCAGATAGAAAAGGAGGAATTTGCAATGATGTTGTAATGCATATATAGGAACAGATTGCGGGGATAGAGTGAGATAGTGTGGTCAAGGCAAAGCCCTTTTTGCATTATTGGGAAACACTTTGAGCTGGTTTTGTACTTAGCAAGGGGCCTAGAAAAGTAGTGAAAGAAAAGCAGAATTCAATAATGTAATAGACCACTTCTATATTGCAAACATCATTTCAAAGAATTTAATCATTAGCTTCCCCCTTAATACCTTCCCTCCATTTTGCAAAATCTTCATTGTGATATAACCCAAAAGGTTCGGTTTTGAAAAAGTTGCTTACACTTTGGTTTGAGACAACATAACTGGCTCCCACATTTGTCTTTCATTAATTCCACCATTTCTTCCAATAGGTTCTACTTTTTGGTAAACAAAAATCAAAATCTTACTGCATCTTTTCCTTTTTCCTCCACACTACCAACACCAATTTCTACATTCTTGTGCATGCAAAAACTTTACATGGTGTAACAAAACGCATAAGGCTTTCATTTTTTTTAAGTATCAGTCCAAGCAGCAAAAACTGGCAAGTGAGACATGGAGATTGGTGTAGGCCTCAGCTGAGGTGACTGGAACCAGGAACTAACGCCAGTGGCAGGGCTAATGAACTTTGAAGCTGAAGGGGGCTTTGCAAAGAGCATTGTGGAGCCCGTTTTATCCGGGCTAGGCTCTCTTGAGCTGCTCAAACTGGTCACAAGTGAGGATGGATTTGAAAAGTGTGTACCAAATTTGCTTGAGTCATCTACCATTGCCTGACTCGAGTTCACTGAATCAATACCAATTAAGTCTTGTAGGGCCATTGAGAAAGACGGGTTCCGATAATTAACAGATTTCTGATGATCAAGTGACTCAACACATGCATGTGGATGTTGCTGTTGCTGTTGCTGTGTGGACTGATACAAAGCCATCTTCCAATCCGAGCTATTACCATTACCATTTCCATTTTCAGTTTGATTGGCTTCCCCACCATTGTGCATTGGTGGATTATAATCAATAGCTTCAGTTCTTGAATCGGAATCTTTGTTTCGCCTAGCCAGCTCCCCAGCAAGTAGAGTATTGCTTGCCATGATCCTTTCAACATCATATCTGGTTATGTCAAAGTTGGTGACTGCATTTACACCACGAAACTTGATGGCAGCAATGTCATAGGCTTCGGCTGCTTCCTCTTGAGTGCCTGAAAATTAGTTTAGGAAAAAAATTAAACAAACCTCATCAAGAAATTAAATTTTAGCTTTTAATTATGGATTTTATTAGTTGAGAAACTCTTTGATTCTCTTTATTATCTCATCTGAGAGAAGCAGCCTTAAAAAAGTTCAGTCACATTCTCAAAGTATAGCCCTTCAGCCTTTTAAAAGCATCACTAGTCACTACAGTCGTTGAGAAAGACAGGGACCAGAGGTGTCATAAAAATGAGTCCTTTTGAATTATCTTAAGCACAGCTATAGCCCAATAAGGACCAAATAACAAACAATTAGTGAATCTTCTAAACTAGTCACAAACAACGGAAGCAATTGCAAATCAAAAATTATAATAACAAAGTCTTGAGGAATTTAAACAATGCATGAACTTACTGAATGTCCCAAGATAAAGGTCCTTGTTTCCTGCAACTCTGCCAATCCTAGCTTGCCATCTTCCATGTTGGTGATGCCTGCAAAAGGACAAGTAATTAAAACACAACCATAATTATAATCTAACTGGAATGAACTATTTAGCTAATACAAACAGTTGTTTGATGCCAAGTAAAAACAAATAAAAACCTTGTCACTCCTCGGTACATTGAAGCTCCCCTTGAAAACCCACTACTTTTCCTGCAAAGCAAATCAAAGCAAAATCCTGATAGTCAGCCTGAGATGTCAAGGCTGCATACAAAGCATAATAAAACAATAACTCAAAATCTTACCTCCTCAAATGAGCAACATATTCTTGCCGGCTCATGTTCTTCATTTCTTCCAGTTCTGATTGATAGTTTTCTAGCTGCCAAAACACCAAAGGAAGGAGATTTCAGTAACTGAAAGCCTAAAACCAATGAAAGACATTTATCAGTGTTGAATCATACCGGAAAGTTAATATGAGTTGAAGGCCCCCAGTACTTCAGGGCAGCAAGATCATACGCTCTTGCAGCCTTCTCTTCCATATCATAACCCCCTGAAGTTCATATATGTCATTAATTTAATTATAACGATAACATAAATTTTCATTATTTTGTTTACAAGGAGGCAAAAAAGGCTTACCAAGATAAACTGAAATGAGCATCATTTGATTGAAACGGCATCCACAAGAAGCATGAACATGACAAGAATTATTGAAATGAAGTCAGACCATATGCATGAAATGGACCATGAATTGCAGTCAAAAAGGGATACTTCCAAACAGATACACTGTGAATTGCTTTTGTTTTACTTCACTAACCTTGCCTTCCCTTCCTGGTCTGCCCTTCCTTCTTGCAACTGTTATCCCACAGATGGGCCTCATATCTACCAGTCCATCTGTGCCTAGTGGAGGTAAAATTTTGAATGCGAAAAAAAGTAAATTAAAACTGTACAAAAATAGACAGAAACAACTCAAACTAGAACAACAACCAATGTACTAGCAATTAGAAATCTCACTGAAAAAGAAGAATAAAAAGAGAAAGTAAAATAGTTAAACTGAAAGGGTTAAGTAAACAGTAAGTACTAACCTTGTAACACCTCTATACTGTGAAGTTCTCTGTCCAAATGTGTCAATGGACTTCCTATGTACAGGTTGCTTGTGACCAACTTTTCCAGGACCTCTCTTCTTTGTTTCCATGGCAACACATTCAGTTCCAGCAGGTGAGATCTGCCTTGGAGCTGTAACACAGCTAGACTGAGAACCAGGGCTCATGGACAAGCTTAAAGACTGTAAATCCCCACATCCCATTGCATTTACAGACCCAGAAGCACCATTATCATCAACAATGTTACCATTCATTTGCTGCTCCAGAGCATGGTGGGCAGAGTACTGCCTAGCCACCCAGTTTTTCAAGCAAGGAATCCCGTCTTCTGCCATGTGAGGGATTTGAGAATCGCAATCTGCTATATGGGTTTGCTTTGATTCATCCTCCAATGGTGTTTGATATATCCCATGGCAGTGAAGCCCAGTATAGTATGGGTGGGTTTGAACTGGAATATGTTGCTCTTGTTGCCTATAAGGTTCTTGGAGAAGGCCCAGTGAATGTTCCCGGTTGGTTTCAGCCTCAGCATTTTGGTTGTAGTAAATGCTGTCTAAGCTTAGCGCCATTGCTTCTCTTTCATGAGTTCCATATTCATGGGTTCCCATACTTGCACCACCTAGAAAGTCTTCCAATTTTGGTGATGAACTGGGCACCATTCCTTTACACAAATATATAAAGAGCAAAGTAAAATTTTAGAGTTCAAAGAAGCTATCTTTTTGCACTTAAAAGCACTTAAACTAAATATGAAAATGAACTTATTAAAGCAAACCTTCTGGTTGTGATCTAGTGAGAGCTTCCATAATACAAAGAGACCCATCTGACTTGAGTGGCATTACAGACAACGGAGAGTGAAAGCCCGCATTTTCTCCAACCAAGTAACAAATTCCAGCTGGGGTATTAAGGTAGTAACTAGTAGGAGGAGGAGCACTAGAAACAGCAGCTGAAGAAGCCTGGCCCTGTTGATGATGATGGTACTGATGTTGTTGTTGAGGATCAGAAGGAACCTCCATTTTCATGTGGGGTGAGAGAGAAAAGCCCAACCAGTTATTATTGCTGCCACTGTTATCATTCATAGACTTCATCTTCTTCTTCTTGTAAAATCTATCTCTCTCTCTCTCTCCCTTTTTTCACTCCCAAAGGTCCTATTTTTTCTTACTAGTATCTATCTCCTGCTACAAGGCAACTCAATCATTGGCAACCAAATAAACTAATCATAGCAAAATCTCTTGCTTCCCTCCCTCTGAAAAGAAAAATATAAACTTGGTTTTTGTTCTCTATCTACAAGACACTACAAAGCAAGAGTTTTTTTTTTGTTTACCAGCAAAACTCTTCATTCTATGCTAAACTCCTTATTCCTCCCCACAAAATCTCTCTCTTTCTCTCTCAAGAGAACAACAAAAACTGGTCTCTTTAAACTAAACAAAAAGAATGAATATCTAGCAAGCAATGCTGGGGAGCACCCCTGCATTCCATTGGGATCTGTGTATATGAGAAAGACCACGTCTTTTGCTTTTTTCTTCTCTCACTCTATTCTCTTTTGCCCTTTTCTTAATAAACTCATAAAACCCTACAAGAAACCCCCAGATTCAATATATCACTAAAAACCCATCTCTCCAAAACACAAAATATGAAAAAACCACACTTAACTTAAAGCCTCTTAAATAATGCACTCTTACCCACAAAAAACCCAGATATTATTATCCACCCTTTCTTTTTATCTTTTACAGTACAGTAGTCGGTTGAATCTAGTGGATGAGCAAGGACCAATAGGGTGAGAGAGGGGTCAGATTTAGCCCAAAATGTATTTGGTTTTATATTATTTTTACAGTCATAAATCACACCTCACAACTCACAGGGCCTTAAGATAGATTTGACGAGCAGGACATCTGCTCATCCAGTCACTTCATACAGTACACCCTTCTGTGCCCCTGCCACTCAAAAAGTATCCAATTTAAATTCTAATGTTTTCTTTTGCTTTCAAACTTAAATACTGCTTCAATTTGGTTCCCAGCTTTCAATCCTAAAAAGCCCTTGTGTCACGCCCCACTGTGACTGTGAGCCCATCATCAAACGTCTATTTTTTTTACAATAAGCTGTGAGTCACAACACTATTATGTTTTATAAACTTTTAATACATAATTTTTTTTTCCTTTTTTTAAAATGGTTTGAAATCTGTACTCTACTATCGAAACCTTTTTCATTCCTCTCAACCTCTAGATATGTACTAAGTACTTCTGGAGGTGTCATTTGACCAATTAAGTCATAGTCTTTTTTTTGTTTTTTAGATTCAATTGAGTCATAGTTGATACATAATAAAAGCTGTGATTTTTCGACTAAATCTTACAAAAAAATTATGTCATAATATATCAATTGTGAACGTAGAATAGTAAGAAATGATTGCTGTCAACTATTGATCTATGTGCTTTTTAAAAAGAACACATACACAAAACCTTTTATCATAACTCAAATGTAATTCTATTTTTTTTTTAACGTTCACAGTTAATTATGTCAAAGTGATCTTCACTGGTTTCTCTCCTAGAAAATATCATGTATTATAGGTAGGCTATAATAGCATTGCTTTTTGGTTATAGAAAAGAAGAGAAGGATGTAGGGATGTGCTTGTGTGGGTCATCTCATCTGCCGAATGCTGAATGCTGACCTTAAGCCTTAATTTTTTCTGACAGTGGGCTGTGACTGTCATCTGCAATGTTAGGGTGACTGAAGACAGAGGAATGGATGTAAGTGGGAATTTGAAAATACTCACATATCAATAATTGGGTCCGGTTAATGTGTAAATTAAGAGCACACATTAACATTTTTTTATTTTAAAAATATTTTTTAAAATTAAAAAATTATCATTAATTTTTTAATTCTCAAAAAAAATTTAAAAAAAATTAAAATTAATATGTGTCCTAAAAGTTAGGGTACATATTAGTAAAATTCTTAATAATTTTATACTTTTACAAAATGATTGTTGCTATTCAACTCAAATAAATGATGTAACGTGTCTCTAATCTAGCGGAGATGGCCAAGTGATTGGGCTCGTTGTCTCAAAGTTGCTGTTTTAAATTTGACTAACAATTTTTTAGTTCAAGTTCAGATATCAGCTCTTTAAAAAAATTTATCGAATCAGCAATTTACTTCGTACGAGCCCACCTATCGCAAAAGGGATAAATTTCTTATTGAAAGTTTGAAGGAAACATTGTTAAAAAAAAAAAAAAACAGATGATGTAATGTATCCCACTGAACAAACTTCATTGCTAATAAATTAAAATTACAGTGACAACATGGATACTATTACCAATGTCGCATTTGCTGTTTGGGTCACTTTAACCAGCTGGTTTATTTTTATTTTTATTTTTTTTTTCAAGCTGTGGAAACCAGCAAAGTTGCCAGCAATAACCCATTTTAGTATGTAGCTATGTATATAAGTATCACGAGAAAGTTTGGTATCACAATTTTGGTGTCACAAATTTTGCCATAATTTTGATTAGGTCTCGATATAAATGGTGAAAAAAAATACTAAACTTATGTAAAAATAATTGTTTACTATTCTAGTTGATTATCACATTAATAAATTTTGATGAAATTTGTGATAAATGGTGTGATCTTAAAAAATATATATTGTTCCCATCAAAATATATATATATATATATATTGTAGTATTATTAATTTAAATAATATCAAATATCTCAAGTTCCCCCACAGATTTGCTCTCTTTGAATGTGATTTATTAGGCTTAAAAAATAAGTCGTGTAAAGATAAAATTCTACCTAAAAAACGATAACTTAAAAAAAAAATTGTATATAAGACATATAAATTAAACAAACTAGAAATAACCCACTAATTTTTTTAGAGAAAGTTGAGCAACATCAATAAGTTTTGTAATTAACCTACCATTGTTTTAGTAACCAAAAAACAAAAGGTTTGATTCAACTAAAATTTGTATGGGATGTTGGAAACTAGACCCATTGAACCATCATAAATAGGACTATCTATTTTACTAACCTATTTGGATGAGTTTATTTCACCTCAAAAAATAATATATAGTTTTATTTTGACACAATAAGTAAAAAAATAACATGACGAAATAAGTTCATAATGAACAACTTCATCAATATCATGTCTTTGAATTAAAATGGGATGGGAGTTGGGACCAACTATAAGTAAACAAAATCACATTTGGTGTCCTTTCTTATAATAATGAACAAATTCATCAATACCATCTTATTTTAGCTTAATCTAAGTATATATGTATATGAATCTCTATTTTCGATACTCAAATCTTAGCCTTTATCTCATACCTTACAAAAACTTGTAATTGTAGAGTAATTATCACACTAAAAATATGTGATGGTTAAAAAAAAAAAAAAAAGTTAACACCACAAAATTATAAGTGTTTTTGAGAGTTCACGTTCTAGATAGCACAAGAAACAATATTTTCTTAGTGATTTCTCCAACTAAAATGGAAAAAGAAAAGAGAATCCATTTGCTTTATCTAAAAGCAATGGGATGTGTAGTAGTCAACAACTGCTTCCAGACAAAAAGCGGCTTGTGGGTCTGTGATAAACTAGAAATATTCCATGAATGATGAGCAAAGGGCCCCCAAAAAACAAGCTTTTGGTGGAAAAATGTCATCTCATTTTTATGTAATTTATACATGTTATCTGTACTACGTAAACATTTTTCAGTGGATGCTGTTTTTTTTTTTCATTACATGTGTCTGTAAGAAATTGTTTTATTATTGAGAGTGTAACTTTTAGTTTTAGA
Organism: Quercus suber; assembly: GCF_002906115.3. Taxonomy (NCBI): domain Eukaryota; kingdom Viridiplantae; phylum Streptophyta; class Magnoliopsida; order Fagales; family Fagaceae; genus Quercus; species Quercus suber. The sequence continues at coordinate 1,058,000 of NW_027069652.1, read as the reverse complement.
AGTTGGTAGTTCTCAGTTCGCACTAAACAAGGAAATTTTTTTTTATAATTTTTATACTTCGTAGTTGGAGTAGATATATTTCATAGCTTATCAATCTTTTTTGACTTTCTTGTGTGGTTTCCACAGCTCATTAACGAACAACTATTAGCTTTGGATAATCACAGCCGAAATACAACACAAAAGTTTTCCACAAGCGTGTTTTCAATTCTAAAGTGTGGACAAAAAATAAATATTTTAAACAAAATTTAGATATGCCCCAATTTTTTGTTATAGTGTTTTATAACAATCATACCAAGAGCTTCTTTAAGCATCTCGTAAATTTCAGTAGTTTCACCGCTAAATAAGAGACATATATATATATATATATTTTTTTTTTTTTGGATAATTTTTATATTAAATTTGTAACAAAAATATAAATGTTAACTTATATTCAAAAATATATTATTGATGAAACTAGCTCTGACAAAAGAGTAAAATAAATTATCTAACATTTTATATTGAATTAGTACGTCAGTTTTAAAATATATCTTCTACCAGCAAGCACTATAACACAACTATCACTTTTTTCCATGTACTCCACTTAAATTATGATTAATTAACTGGATTACCCATTTATACTTCTATTTTTTTGTCCCTATTTTTTGGTATTCTTTCTTGGTCAAACTTTCCTTTTTTTCGTTTCGTCTTTTATATAGCTAGGCACTTTGGCAGGAAGTTCTAAAATTATTTTCGAGGTTTTTCCTTAGTCTTTGTTACTTGTTGATCAGCTTCTTTTTTGAGTGGGAATGTTGCATGCAAATGTGCATGCAAATGAAAGAGTAGTCTTCGTGGAGACAGATATTCAAATGCGAATGATGATAGTTTGAACCTTGAAAGGAAGGCTGAGAGTTTCTGAGGGGAAAAAAAAAAGAGAAATAAGTACTAGGGAGAGCGTGTGGGTACACATATATTGAGGTCGGAAGAATTCTTTTTCTGATTATATAGCAATGATGAGTGAATCCTTTAACAGATTCAACACTATAAGTTGAGAGAAGAGACCACTAAGCTTTTGTGTCGTGGATACACTGCATGTACTAGGCAAAGGGTTTCATAATTCACTTTCATACTTTCAATTTTACTAACCTTTTTCAGTAAGATGCTAATGGGGTTTGGTACATATGGTGTGCCTTTTTTTTTCTTTTCTTTTCTTTCTTTTTTTAAACTTCTTCTGTCTCTTTTTGATTGCTCAGATCAGACCAAAGCTACAGTCTTTGTGGTCCAGTCCTTCTAAGAGGCATGATCAAAGAGGGCCAACCATAGATAATATTGATTTTTAAGCTGATCCAAATTTAAGGTGTATCAAAGAGGATGCGATCAGTTATTGCTACCACTTTACAAGGGAATCGAGGGACATATACAGAAATGATAGTAACAGAGATCTGTTTGCATTTTTTTTTTTATCAGAGTTTATTACATAAGCTAAAAAAATAAACTGAAATTGTGATTTGAAATTACGATTTTCAAATTTATTTATTGTAAAAAATTATAAAATGTTGATTATAGGGGACATACCCTAAGCCACAATGGACAAGTAAACAAAACCCTTGGAGCCAAGGTCTACCATATCATGTTAATTACCTTGACAGACTACTACCTCTTTTGTATTAAATACAATAAGACATGATGTCACTGTACAATGTTGGAGGGGATGGTGCATTAATTGTTAAGATCTCTACCATTTTATAGGGAATTACTGACCAAACTCAATCACCAAAGAGCTTATAATAACCTTTTAAGTCATGAATGAAGATATGTGTTAGGTTTTGGGAAAATTATTGAATACTTTGAAGGTATTATAAATGTGTACTATTTTTTCTAATAAGAATTATGAGTTTTACCATAAATTTAATTAGTGGACTAACAGTTATCTAAAAGGAATAAAATATACATTTATGGTATTTTGAGAGTATCCAATAATTACCCTAAGTTTAAACCCTTGTCGATCAAAAAACAGTGTTTAATCAATTTTAAAGTCAAGTTATTAATTAGATTAATTATGGAAGCCTTAGGTTAAACTAATCATCAATATCATGCAAGTGCATAAATTCAAAGAGTACACAATATGAAGCTTGAGCACTTGTCTAAACATTCCAATAGACTCTTCTTCTTTTTTCTTCTTTTTTTTTTTTTAAATAATCTCCAACTTTTATTAAACAACAAGAGAAGGAACACTCCGATAGACTCTAAGAGTTATAACTAGACAAATTTGTGATTACGTGTTTACCAACACAAAACTAAATATTTAAATCCTAACAATGTGCACTACTCCTTGTCTTATCCACTCACTAGCTTTTCTTCGTTCACCTCATCTCATTGCTGAAACTTGTTACTCTGCAAATTTTATTTGAGCTTACTATGTGAAATTCCTCACTAACTTAACCTTCAAAATGCTTCCAATCAATCCCACTAGTTGGTCTAAAGTAGGTTGTTTCATATATGATGGCTCTTATGCAGTGAATTTTCGCCCATTCCACCATCATGTTTGGTTGTAATTATTGGTGTGGTTCCTCTCTTAGCCCTACATTAAAAATAACAATAATTGATGATGATAAATACATTTGTGCGCCCACTTTTAAACTCTTAGCCCTACATTAAAACTAACAATAATTGATGATGATAAAATACATTTGTGCACCCACTTTTAAACTTAGGCTGCGTTTGTTTCGCCTGAAAACAGTTTACGGAAATTATTTTACATTCTTATGGGTGTTTGGTTCCTATGGGAAATACGGTCAACGGAAAATATGGTTTACGTTGACCGAAAAATAAGACCTTTTGAACGGAAAATATTTTACACTCTTATTTTACATTTAATGGATTTTTGGAAAACACACCCGAAGAGAGAGAGTGAGAGAGAGCCCAAGCACACTCCACCTAAAGCACATCCTCGCCGGTTAGATCGCCATCCTCGTTGTCGTCGCCTCCTTCGTCCTTGATCTCGTCGCCTCCTTCGTCCCCGATCTTGTCGCCTCCTTTGTCGCTAATTGTGCCAAGATAGCGCCGCCCTCTCGATCGCGCCAAGATCATGCCTTCGAGATCACGGTGCCAAGTTCGTGCCTGCGAGATCGCGCTATCCTCCTCTGGGTCAGATCATCATCGTCGTCTCGATCGCACTGCCTTCTCGATCTCGTCATCCTCCTCTGATTTTTTTTTTTTTGTTGCGATGGTGTGAATGGTGGATTTTCTGTGGGTTTTGTGTTGTGTGGTGGTGGGTTTTGTGTGGATAGTGGTGGTGGATTTTCTATGGGTGCTGATGTGTGGGTGGTGGTGGATTTTGTGATATAAAATTTGTTTGGAAGCTGAGAAAATATGAAAAATTGGTAGGAAAATAGTATTTTCAGAATATTATCAAACACCAGAATTGATTTTTCGTAAAACGAATTCCGAGACAGCCAAATAGCTTGAATACATTTTTCTTTCCCGAAAATAGCATTTCTGAAAAATATTTATTTTCCAAAAAATATTTTACATGAACCAACCACAGCCTTAGTCGTTCTCAAATTAAGTATAAGATAATTCAAAATAAAATACAATTATATAATCTCTCCCTCCCCTTAAAACTAAATAAGTGAATGAATGAGATTAGTAAACGAGGTTTATAAATGTTGTGTTCAAGTTCAACTTAAAATGAGTATTTTCTTAGTGTCGTTCATCAAGGAGCAAACTCGTATTGACCGAGATTAGTATGCATCAAATCCACTAACCTGACCAAGTCAATCCAAGCCAACCCAACTTGGTGACTCGAGTTGGTTTTCATGATTTAGGTTGGATTGAAATTTTCTATACATGTAATGAGTTGGGTAGAAAATTTCTCAACTCAAGTTGAGTTAATAAAACCCTTAAGTATGCGTTTGGATAACACTGAAAGTTGCGGTGCGTTTCCTATTTCACGTTTTGGAACCTTTTTTTTTTTAACACATGAACAGTAAAATCACTATGCATGAGACATTTATCACTGTTCACGCACTGTAAATCACTGTTTACGTACTGTAGCAGCACTGTTTATGTATTAAAAATGGGTCCCACGATACTATTTACACATTTAAAAATTATTTTGTTACAGTATTTTTAACAACAATCAATTTTCAGTAACAATAAATTATATCTAAACAGACCCTAAATCCAATCCGACCTAACCACCACCCCAAAAAAAACTTTCCAAATTTTCGAACTCTACCATGTATGAATTAAATAATAAGTGTCCATCAGCCGACTTTCTAGATTTCCTATATGAATAAAAGAAGTGTGTGTTCTATGTTTTCCCCCATAGTATTTTACCACTTTGACCCCCTAACTTCGAAATTCTCACTCAGTCATGGCATTCATTTTTTTTTAATTGTGCTCTTTTAGAGTATATTTATCTTTCATTATTAAAAAAAATAAAAATAAAAATACTATTACACGTACAATATAACCGGGAGAGAGCGGAAAACACATGCATGAAATAAAAGAAAACAGATGTTGTCAGGTCGAAAATGAGAATCAGTATCAGCTCTATTTAGTTAAAACATGCAGAATAGTGAAAAACAGTTATATGGGAACTCTTTACTCATTCCTCCTCCATCTCAAACAGTTTAAGCTGTTTAATTTGGATAGTGACAATAGCATGTAAAATTTACCCCAAAAAAATAAAGAAAAGAAAAAAAGAAGACAATAGCATGTAAAGTGTAAACCCAAAGAACAGTCACCACTTAATTTCATTAATTAAAAGGACTGTTCAGATTTTTATGAACGTTAAAAAGACCATGGACTAATGTTTTTAATTTTTTTTTTTTAAATACTAGTATATAATAGACAAAGTTGTTTCTCAAAAAAAAAAAAAAAAAAAAAACAAAGTTTAGCTACAAAATTAGTTGTAACTTAAAACTATAACTTTACTCAATAAAATAAAATTTTTTACATATTTTGAAGGACAATATTTAGTTACAAAATTGATTGTAACCTATAACTACAACTTTACTCAATATCATTTTATTGAAGATGAATTTTGACAAATTCACCATTAGATTACATCTTCTTCTTATATCCGTCATGCTTGCAAAATTTCTAGAAAATTAAAGATCAAGAGCTATGTCATCAATAAATTGTTTAAATTGCAAGTTTTTGTAGTTTAAAATTATGCATAAAATATGAGCTTATAGATCATATAGTAAATAATATCCGATTGACACATATTTTGACATGTGTATTAAGAATTTAAAAAACATGCAATTTAACGATTAGATTTCAAAATATATAGTAATGTTTATTTTATTGAGTAAAGTTGTAACTATAAAATTGGTTGTAGCCGTACTCAATAAAATAAACATTACTACATATTTTGAAAATCTAATTGTTGAATTGCATGTTCTTTTTGCTCTTAATACACATGTTAAATTTTGTGTCAATCAGACATTATTTACTATATGATCTGTAAGGTCATATTTTATGCATAATTTTAAACTATAAAAACTTGGAATTTAAAAAATTTATTGATGACATAGCTATTAATCTTTAATTTTCTAGACATTTTGTAAGTATGGAGAATATAAGAAGAATATGTAATCCAATGGTGGATTTGTCAAAATTTACCTCTGATAAAAAGATACTGAGTAAACTCTAATATAAGAAGAAGATGTAATTCATTCTTTTAAGAGTAATGTTATGATTATAAACTCTTTTACAATATTTTTACAAACTAGTGATGTAGCTTCTTAATGGTTCAAACCCGAGCCTACTACATATATTGTTTTTTTACATATCAATAACCAATCATCACATTAGCAATTTGTAAAAAAATTTGTAACTCTAATATTCTACTTCTTTTAAATGTCATAAAAAAATTATAGATCTAAAATCTAAAACAAAATATACAAGCCAAAAAAATTAGCCCAACAACAAACCTAAAAAAAATTATAGTCGATTAACCAATTTTACCAACAACAAACAACTTGCTCTTTAAAAAATTATAAACAAAATTATTTTGTAATTTATGTCTTAAAAAAAAAAAAAAACAAACAAACAAACAAACTCCCGACGTCATAGTGCAGCTGCACGCAGCCAATAGCATACCTGCTTTCCCTAAATTAAAGTCTTCGCTCCATCTTTTTTAAGTATTGTGGGTCATTGAAAAATTATTATCCAACGAAGTAAAGAAGTGTTTTACTTGTTAAAATGATAAATGAACATCAACATCAATGATATTCAAAGTAAATAGCATATCTTCTCTCTCCAAATAAAGCGATAAAAAGTAAGATTATGGATCAATCATAGATACTAGATAGATGCAAAAAATATAAGTTTTTATTAAAAGATTTAACACTAACAAGACATAAAATGAGCAAAACTTTCTAGCTAGAAAAATGATATTGTCGGAATTTATTCAAAACATTTTTTTAGAGGATATTCAAAACATTACTCTCTCTATAATTAACTTTCGGTTATAACTTATCCTAGAAAAATTATGAAGCATTATATTCCTACAGTACTGATGATTTATCAGTACACCAACCTCGGCAACATTGAGATTCAGGTATAAAGAGGATTGAATGATCATCCAAGTCAGAAATTTGAGTGTCACATTTTTCATACCATATGACAAGAAATAATAATTAATGAAAAAGATAGAGGAAAATCGTTCAATCATAAGATGAGATTTTAAATATTCAAGTGAAAAAAATGAGATAGAGATTTTACATGGTAAGAATAGTTAATGAGTTAACGCAGCATTAGCAAGCCATCCAGTGAAGACTATTAGTATTAAGTACTCAAAGATCTTTTACTCTAATATCATATTAAATTATCAATTGTCTTACAAATTTTAAGTATTAAAATATGATAAATTTAATTAACCACACAATTATAACTTATCGGAAAGTTAAGCATACCTAAAATTTGTAAACAGCCTACTAAAGCACAAGTTGCCAACCAGTCAAAGTGGGACAGAGGTAGTTTCCAATTTCCCCAGCTAGTGCACATTGCCACTGTTTTTGAGTATGGCATAGAAGATCACATCGGATCCTCTCTTTAAGTATTTAAACAAATTAAATAGTATTCTATCCTTAATTTCTTTTGTAACTTTTCAGATACCCTTAAATGCCATTCTACTCTATATGTTTTTTTTAATAAACAAATAATGAAAAAGAGGGAAATGAAATTCAAAACATTTACATAAAATATCACAAAATATATCAAGATTTAGCTTGAATCCGCTACTTTAATATACTAGATTTATCATGATAGTAACACACGTTCACTTTTAACTGCGTGTCATAGTCATGAAACTAATATATTAAAACACTTGACCCAAGTTTTGCTCAAAATGTCATTACCTCTGCTCTTATAACTTTAATCCAAAATAGTACCATTCTAGCTGGTAAGAGTTAGACCCATTGTTCCTCCTTCACCCATGTACTTAAAAATGGATTGTTTTCTCTCTTTGGCGCCAAAATTAATTAAAGAATGGACAAACATTTAGGTTCAGTATTGTTGACATTTGTCCCTGAGGCCCAGCCCAGTGACAGAGAGGAGAGAGATAAATGAGAGAAAGAGGGAGGTGAGTAAATGAGAATCACGTGAGAACACAAAGTCCAAACAAAATCTAGTGAAAGATCACGGAAATAGGGCCATAAATGGGTGGCCCAGGCCAGGCCAACAGAAACAAAAGTAGCGGATTATGAATATGATTATCAGAGATCACTGGATGGATTGATGGCAACCCAACTTTGACAAGGACAACTACCCTACACTCTTCTTCTGTTCTGTTTTCTCTCTGCCCCTCCCCCCCAAACAAAAAAAAAAAAAAAACCCTTTCAGTTTTCAAATATGTAAAATTTATATAATTTTATCTAAAAACGACTTGTGCCGTTAGTGTATAATTTTATAAATTTATACTGATATTATTTGCTTTGCATTCAATTTTTTTTAAATGTATTTCAAAGATAAAAAAAGAAAGAAAGTAAATGATGGTTGTTATGTGTGGCTAAAGAGAAATAATAAAAAAGAATAATAAATTTTGATATTTTAATAAAATGTAGTGTAAAATAAATAATATGATGTAAATGTTTCAAAAAGTTAATTTGTAAAATAAAAAAAGTAACATCTTATGCTAAAATAGATATAAATTTTTCTATAAATTGATTTTAATGCTCTATCTCTCATCCTCTGACTCTATCTTGAGCCTCTCTTTCTTCTTCTCTTTTGTTTTTTTTTTGAAAGTTAGGTAGCTTTAAATACATTGACTCTAAGAGTTCTCAGCAATCTATCTTTGGCTCATTCAGCCAAAAAAAAAAAACTGTATCCTAGTTTCTCAATTGGTACAAGTACATAGCAGATTTTAATTAGAAAATCTACTGTATAACACTAAAACAATTGTGACTAATAAGATGAGCTGGAAAATAAGTCATGCTAAAGAACACTTTTAATTCTAGTTCACTTAATACCTCCTCACTTTTTCATATTAGGGTGTGATGTTATGAACATAAAATTTGTATAATCTTTTTTCACAATTGAGATTATTAGTTGTGATTGGATCATCACTTTTATATAAACACAACTTATAAAAAATTTATTAACATTATTCAATAATCACAATGTATTATCTTCAAAACAAACTGTGGGGCCCATGGGCCTGACAACCTCGGCCCATCGGGTAGCAGGCCCAAGACCCATGCCGAGGAACACTGACTATTCAAGGCTAAATTGGGGAAAGCCTCTTTTTCCAATCCACACCGAGAACCTCCTCATCCTCGGCCTGACAATGGTGATTTTCGGGAAAGACCAAGCCCAAAGTAAGCTGTCACCGTCGCATTTAATGCATTCACCTAACCCCCCTGGTCGCATTAATGGGGATATAACCCCTTAGCAGGGCAATGTTGATCAGAGTGAACCACTCGAGTACTGATAAGGCCTCTGATGGGACGGATGGCCAGAAGAGAGGCAAATGAATGATCAACAGATGGAATAAGGAGATAGGAAGATGAAGACTATATAAGAAAAGCAAGTAAAGTAAAAAAGGGGGGGAAAAAATAGAAGCAAAAGGCCTCCTCGGCCCATGGCCGAGGAGAATCCTCCCAGTTGTAAAGAAACTCTAAGTATCTTTTTATAAATGAGAGTTCATGCTTGATGAACGACGGCCAGCGCCTAAACCTTTAACCCACTCTCTATAAATTTATTGTTTGGGCTTGATTGGGCTGAAAACCCATTCATACTCAGGGTCAATCCAAACTGAGTCCCTACAATTGGCGCCGTCTGTGGGGAGGATTAGGGTGCTGGCTGGCGCACCAGGCGAGTGTTCTGAGTAGTCGTTTTACAGTAGGTTGAAAAAAAAAAAAAAAAAGAAGAAAAAAATAGAAGATTTGACAGCGAAGAGAGAAATCTTGATATTATTATTATTCATAAACAGAAACATTACAAATTACAATCAGAGGCTCAGGCAGGTGTGTTTCACACACAAATTTACAAGCTAATCCTACCAGCTATTTCTACAATCAGAGGCCCAGGAGGAGCCGCCCTAAAAATGCTAGCCAGTGGAAGTGTCAAGCCGTTCCTTTATTGGTATAAAGAGAATGGGAGAGCTTGACACAAAAGGCAGAGAAGGGGAGGGCCATCATGTTTCCAGGCCACCGACAACTCCCTTCTCGCTAGGCGGAGCTGGAACAAAGAGAGGAGCAGATGCAAGGGCACCGGGACACCTTCCCCCATGATGTCCCTTGATCTCTCCAATCCTCACGAGTGTTGGCCGTTGGAGACGGCAACACTCGAGCACCGCCCATGAGGTGAATTTGCACGTCTTCTTCGTCGGGGGTGCGCTCCGAGGAAAACGTTAGGTACTCTAATAACATCCCTCCGGCCACTTGTAGGCGCCATCGGGTTACGCCTAGAGTCTGCCGCACCGAAAGCCCAGTGGGGGCTGCAGCCATACCGGCTTTCGCCAGCTCCAGTCACAATTCCGGCGGGGTTGTTAAAAGGGCTTGGAAAGTTGGAAGAAGGTGTTCTGTTTTTCTGTTTGTGTTGAAAGGTCCATGGGTTGTGGAGAAACCATCTCGCCACCTTTTATAAGGGGTGGGGGTTGGTGAGAATTAATTCATGCAGAGTTCGAAAAGAGAATTATCAGCTGGGCTAATAATGAAGCTATCAATTTCCAAGGAGTCATAGACCGTTGGATTCGTGTTAATTTACGAGGACATTAATGAAGGCGCGTTTCGTGCACCGAAGCGTCAAGCGCGGAACACGAACGGACAATGGCGCTTTATAAATGAAAAAGATGGGCCTTGAGCTGGAGGCGAGATCAACGCCATATGTAAAGATCATAATCTGACCCAAGGAGGAATCACCTTCAATAAAGTGATCCGAGGACAAACCTTTACTTACAGAAAAATAGAAGTGGTAGACAGAACCAAGGTGTTGCATGGTCCTCGGACCCAAGCCTATGGTAAAACTATACACACCATTATACCTGGTACTAGACAGAACCAAGGTATTGCATGTCCTCGGACCCAAACCTATGGGGAAACTAGATACTTACAGAAAAATAGAAGTGGTAGACAGAACCAAGGTATTGCATGGTCCTCGGACCCAAGCCTATGGTAAAACTATACACACCATTATACCTGGTACTAGACAGAACCAAGGTATTGCATGGTCCTCGGACCCAAACTTATGGGAAACTAGATACTTACAGAAAAATAGAAGTGGTAGACAGAACCAAGGTATTGCATGGTCCTCGGACCCAAGCCTATGGTAAAACTATACACACCATTATACCTGGTACTAGACAGAACCAAGGTATTGCATGTCCTCGGACCCAAACCTATGGGGAAACTAGATACTTACAGAAAAATAGAAGTGTAGACAGAACCAAGGTATTGCATGGTCGGACCCAAGCCTATGGTAAAACTATACACACCATTATACCTGGTACTAGACAGAACCAAGTATTGCATGGTCCTCGGACCCAAACCTATGGGAAACTAGATACTTACAGAAAAATGAGACAGTGGTAGACAGAACCAAGGTATTGCATGGTCCTCGGACCCAAGCCTATGGTAAAACTATACACACCATTATACCTGGGTACTAGACAGAACCAAGGTATTGCATGGTCCTCGGACCCAAACTTATGGGGAAACTAGATACTTACAGAAAAATAGAAATGGTAGACAGAACCAAGGTATTGCATGGTCCTCGGACCCAAGCCTATGGTAAAACTATATACACCATTATACCTGGGTACTAGACAGAACCAAGGTATTGCATGGTCCTCGGACCCAAACCTATGGGGAAACTAGATACTTGCAGAAAAATAGAAGTGGTAGACAGAACCAAGGTATTGCATGGTCCTCGGACCCAAACCTATGAGGAAACTAGATACTTGCAGAAAAATAGAAGTGGTAGACAGAACCAAGGTATTGCATGGTCCTCGGACCCAAGCCTATGGTAAAACTATACACACCATTATACCTGGGTACTAGACATAATCAAGGTATTGCATGGTCCTCGGACCCAAACCTATGAAAAACTAGATACTTACAGAAGAATGGAAGTACTAGACATAACCAAGGTATTGCATGGTCCTCGGACCCAAACCTATGGAAAACTAGATACTTACAGAAGAATGGAAGTACTAGACAGAACTAAGGTATTGCATGGTCCTCGGACCCAAACCTATAGAAAACTGGATACTTATAGAAAAATAGAAGTACTAGGCATAACCAGGGTATTGTATGGTCCTCGGACTCGAACCCATGGAGAAAATAACTATCTGAAGAAAAACCAAAGCTTTACTTAGAGTCAAGCTATAATACGGTCTTTAGATTTATATTTGAAGGATAACAGATGGTTTCATGAGGCTAACTCTAGAATAGAATACGAATATTAAGCAGAATACAATAGTAAAGCAAACAAAAGAAAATATCATTAGTTGGAAGCGAAGTATTAAGTATTCAGTTCAAACGGAAAGTATACAACTCCCTTACAACGCCACTGAGGCATGAAACAAAATGAGATAAAAGAGAAAATAAACAAATTTATCTTATGTCGTATACTAGTCCCCTTGACTCAGTAGGCAAATTAAGTCAATAAGTAAATCAAAAGGCTTCGGCCAAGGCCTAAGGGCTTGGTCTCGAAAGGTCCGCCAGAGGACTTGCCACGCCTTGTGGTATTCCCTGACCCTCGGGTATAACTTCCCCCAACGCTCTCTGGGGCTCAACCTTCTCGGATGGTTGGTCAGTTAACGGTGTATCCTCGGCGGTCTTATCGTGACTCTCAACCGCTGGTAATGAGGACCCCTCCTCGGGAGCAGCAGGTGCAACCTCACGAATGGCAAAAGGGTAATATACCCTGTCCTCCCTCCTAAGATCATATGAGACATCAACCCCTGCTTGGTTGAGGGCTTCATGCCAGGTCTGAGAACAGTAATGCCTGCACACTGCAGGAACTTGAGCCCGAAGGGTGGCTTCAGTCTTAGCCACCCCATCTGCGAAAGCATTCTCCTCTGCCTGTTCTACAGAGCGCTCAGCGTCTATTTTTGCAAATACCGCCTCGTCTTTGGCTCTTACAGCCTCGTCCCTGGCATACTCGGCAACACCTTTCTCATGGATTGCCACGGTCAACTTTCCCTTCATATAGGTAATATTCTCTTTGGCAGTCTGTAATTGACCCTCAACGTCTTGCAAGCGATTAGTTTGATCCTTAGCTTGCTTCCTGGCCACAGCTAGGTCGGAGACAGCAGTATCCCTAGCCTTCGTCATCTCTTCCAGATCCTCGGTCGCCTTTTTTAGGTCGGCCTCAGATCTCTTGAGAGTATTGGCAGCCTCTAAGAACTTGTCACGCTCTTGCGCTAAGGCATTGCTATGGTCATCGACTTCCTTGCCTAACCTGAAAAGGGCCTAGATAGCCTGCCAATAAAAACAAGAAACTCCGTAAAGAGAAAGGAAGACATTAAGTGACAAACTTTGAATAAAGTGAATAGGTGCCAAAGGACCCACCATTCCTAGATACTTCTTAAGGTCGAGGACAACCTCTACCCCACTCATATTTCTTAGCTCGGCCATGTCAGTGGGAAGAAGAAGAGATTTCTCCAGGGCCTCGGCTACAAGAGCCCCCTCGGCTCCTTGAGATTCCCGCATCGACGCGTTATCCATCACGGGCTGATCATGGAGCATGGCAGCGGGCAGACAGGTTTGAGCCTCGGACTGCTGGATGGCCTTCTTACTCTTCCGTTGATCACTGAGCTTCAATTGCTTCGGAGGCCTGCGAAACCTACCCTCCTCTGGCGGGGAATAGGATTTGCTCCCATCCATTGGCTCCTTACCCTTGGAAAGTCTCTTCCTTTTCGGCTCATAAGACTCGGTCTGAGGGTCTGTTACTGTGGGAGCAGAAGACAACCTAGTTTGCACAGTTAAAATCTGGGGTGGAGGTGTTGGGGGCTGGGGCTGCGACTCTTCTGGTACACCTTTCTTGGAACCGCCTTCGAGCAGGTCAAGAAGATTGGTGTGGGGCTGTGTTTTTAAACCCATCTCAGTCGGAGTACCAACTCTTAGGGACTGGAGATCGGCTTCGGACAAATGAGGGTCTCCTAGATCACCAGAAGGATCTTCGGACTGATCAGCTAGGTTGAACACGCTATATTCGTCCTCAGAAGAACTCAGTTCGACCACCTCCCTTGCCTTCTTAGATAGTCCTTCCTCGGCCACCGTTACTTGCTGGGATGAGGAGGGACCTGCTAGCGGAATGCCTTCAGGTATATAAGACCCCTCAGTAAATGCAAAACCGTCTTCCACCACAGTGATCTGCGTAAGCCGAGGGTCACGAGCTCTAATTACGTGCTTCGGAACTGGGAATGATTTCTGAGCAGGGTCACATCCGAGGATGTGATGAGCAGCTCTGACCTGGTTATCAGTTTCGTTTAGGAAAAAGTCCGACCTAAGAACGGTCTCCAAATCCGCTTTGTTAACCAGATGGAAATGACGTGCAAAGGCGTGCGGATCTGTGACAAGAAAAGTGAAACTCCTATGGTTAATCAACCAAATCAAATATATAGTTATAAAACTTGAAAATACTGAAACCTAGATCGTCTTTTACTTCGGATATCCTACCTGGCTCCTCCTCTACTGTTGGGCAATGAAAACTGTTGTGCCACTCTCCCGACATTATGAGGAAATCTTGGGTTAACCCCTTATTAGAATCAGGAAGACACTGGATAAGACGAACCCTACCATCCCTTGTCTTCATATAGTACATCTTACCCCTCAGGTGATGAAGGTTGTAACACCAATTCACATCGTGGTGAGTCAGTCTCAGCCCCATTTTCTCATTCAGGGTATCTACACACCCTAATATCCTAAATATATTCACGGCACACTGAGTAGGAGCCAGGCGAAAATACCTAAGGTAATTGAGAGTTACTGGCCTCATAGGGATTCTCATCCCTCCTTCTACGAAAGCGACTATTGGGATCACAACTTCACCCTCTCTCCTCTTAAGGTACCACTCCCCTTCTTCACAGTACTTCAAACTCACATTATTGGGTATTCCATAGTCGACAATGAATTTGTTCATCATCTCGTTGGACTCAACCAACTTCTTAAACTTACCCATTCCCTAAAGATGACTAAAAGTTCTAAAAGAAGAAAAGGAGGAGTAAAATCAAGGAAATTTGGGGTCGCTAGAAAAAGAAGACTTATAGAAGTATGGCGATTCTCTTCAGGAAGAGTGCAAGTTGAACTAGACTTAAGTCATACGCATCAATGGTTGTAAGCACGAAAATGATGAAACCAGGCGGTTCAAACAGGTACTTATACTCCCCCTTAGGTTCCCCAAATATAACCGCTTGTTCATAAAAGTAAGAGATCATACCGTTGAAAGTGAGAAACGTGGTGCCGTCAAAATTTAATGTGGGCACCCATTAAGTCTTGAAACGCTAAAAACGCGCATCGGGCAGTCAAAAAGCCGCCAGCATTAACAAGAACCGAAGTGGGGCGACTCGTCTAGAGGGCCCGCAGGTATCAAAACCCTCCTCCCCATCCGAGGGAACGTGCAGCAGGGTTTTGAGGGGCTATTGTGGGGCCCGTAGGCCTGACAACCTCGGCCCATCGGGTAGCAGGCCCAAGACCCATGCCGAGGAACACTGACTATTCAAGGCTAAATTGGGGAAAGCCTCTTTTCCCAATCCACGCCGAGAACCTCCTCATCCTTGGCCTGACAAGGGTGATTTTCGGGAAAGACCAAGCCCAAAGTAAGCTGTCACCCTCGCATTTAATGCATTCACCTAACCCCCCTGACCGCATTAATAGGGATATAACCCCTTAGCAGGGCAATGTTGATCAGAGTGAACCACTCGAGTACTGATAAGGCCTCTGATGGGACGGATGGCCAGAAGAGAGGCAAATGAATGATCAACAGATGGAATAAGGAGATAGGAAGATGAAGACTATATAAGGAAAGCAAGTAAAGTAAAAAAGGGGGGGGGGAAAAAGAGAAGCAAAAGGCCTCCTCGGCCCATGGCCGAGGAGAATCCTCCCAGTTATAAAGAAACTCTAAGTATCTTTTTATAAATGAGAGTTCATGCTTGATGAACGACGGCCAGCGCCTAAACTTTTAACCCACTCTCTATAAATTTATTGTTTGAGCTTGATTGGGCTGAAAACTCATTCATACTCAGGGTCAATCCAAACTGAGTCCCTATACAAACATTTAGATATTTTGTATGCCTAGACTTATTATATTATTCACTAAAATCTCTCTTTCTCAACCAATGCCAGGATGACATGTCAAATCTTAGGCCCTTTGCTATGTCACAATCACCTTATATTATGCTCCATCTATTTCACTCCCTGCTTTTATATATCTCTTCAAGACTGGTCTCTTTTTCTCTTTCAATTAGTGACTAGCTTTGAATGATGATGAGGTTGAACTTTGAAGAGCCCACTGGCTTCCTTTTTGTCACAAATGAAGTGAGAACCTAAGAATATAGAAAGTAGTTGTGCAACTCTTAAAAGAGCATTGATCAAAGTTCTCAAACCTCAAGCAAATCAATGAAATTAGCTACACCCT
This sequence comes from Quercus suber, assembly GCF_002906115.3. Lineage (NCBI taxonomy): Eukaryota > Viridiplantae > Streptophyta > Magnoliopsida > Fagales > Fagaceae > Quercus > Quercus suber. The sequence continues at coordinate 1,041,929 of NW_027069652.1, read as the reverse complement.
AAGTCACCCCCAATGGTCTATTATATCCCAAAAGAATGAAAGGTGTTAAAGCTTATAGTTGGAAGAATTCAAAGCATGGATTTCCCTTCATGAAAGGGGTAGTTGTGGCCTGTGGGCTCCTTTGATAAAAAATAATTCATATGACATTCCTTGTCCCCATTCTCTTAGATACGAGAAGTGCTTTTTAACGTGTATGGATGATGATGATGATGCTGTAGAACCTTACAGATGTTTTTATTCCTTTCTCTTCCCATTTGCTTTGTTTAAATGGACGAAGACTATGAAAAGATGTTTCTTTTTATAGTGTTGTGGGTTTTTAAAGGAGCAAACATGTTCTGACTTGCCAGGAATGTGATGAAAAAGAAAGCAATCCCCACGCTCTCTTTTTACAACTCTTTTAAACATGATGGACAATGGCCAATATGGCATCTCTTTGCCCAAAGAGTAAGACATGTTGAGCCAATGCCCAACTTATAATGTGTGAAAAGCTTGACCTATTGAAAATGCCTCTTATCACCATCTCATTAATACAATTAAAGCAACACAGTCCAATGCAAAGCCTTAATTGAACCACTTTTTGAGCAGCAACTTATGTAAATTAAAGACATTCTTTAATTTTATTTTTATATCAAATTAAATTCTATACTTTATATATTACTTATTTCAAACCCCACACTTGGAAATTACAATATTTGAGACTAATAAAAATATGAGGTTTAAAGTGGCAATTTTATTTTAAGTATAAATCTATAGCTTTTCTTTGCCCCAAATATTCTCATCCTCAGTGATAATAATTTGTCTTTTCCAGTACTATCCAGAGTTTATTATCTATACTTTTGCAGGTCTAGTCGGACTTTGGGCCTACTCAGCTAAAAAAAAAGTTGGACTTTGGGCCTCCAAAAACATAAATTGCAGAGCGATTAATCACCAAACAATGATGGATTATTTGATGATCATAGCCACATGATCCATCAAAGTACTTAGATTGGTCAACTAAGATTTTGAATCAGCTGTACCAAGAAGAGATATAATTAAAAATAAATAAATTAACTGACAAAGTAAATGGTCCGTAGCATATTCTAGGTGATGGGACACCTTAGACAGCCAAACTATTTCTCTATATTGACGGCTATAACTAGCCTGTAGACAAGACTGAACAGTTTATTTTTAAAACTGGACCTAATTTTTACTGTCACCTACAGCTAGTGGAGAAATGTCCAATCACTTAATATTATATTCCTATGTTTGGCTGCCTGAGAATTCATTTTCTATTCCAGAATAAGGATTTCCCTCCCTGGCTGCTTGACCCAAAAATAGCCTCTCTTTTATTCTTTTTCTTACTCACTAAAAAAAATTGGTTAGTCAAAAGTCTTATAATTTAATTAGTTGAAAATATAAGTCTTGCATCAAGCAATTAAATCATAGACTTTTTGGTTTTGATTCTAAAACTCACACATACTTGCGAGATTGAACCCACAAACCACTTGTCACCACTAGGCATGGATTCATGGAATATCATTTGGGTTACAGCACTGTCAGCCCAGTTGAGGCCCATTGCCCAATTCCCACACAAGATATTAGCTGCTGGTACCCAGGCCTCAAAAGACTTACTCTTGGAAAAAGTCTTGGCCCATTATTTTATGTGACAAAACTGCTTATTGCAAAGACAGCCTAACTCGAGCACAAATTGGCAAATGGGATATTGAATTCATACACCAGATTACAAACAAGGGATAACATTCCACAACAATCATCCCCCTATCTGAGCAAATACATGTTAGACATGCTTCTTAAGGTACCGGTTAGCTCGAATGGCTGTTATCCATTTACAACTAAGATGGCCTGTAAATATTCCTACAGGAAACAGAAACTAGAGGAATTTTGCAATGCTTTCATCAACTTTTTGCTAGTGTTAAACTGGAATTTTGCAGTGTGAAAACTACCAAATGGCCATGGTCATGATTTGGACATGTTATTGCCTGGTGGCAAGGAGTCCACACCAACAAAATGGTGCCTACTATATCACCAACTACTAAGAAGAGGCCCATAAGTTGATGCCACATGAGCATTGCCATGCTCACACGCTAGTCATTTCACTTTCCAATGTACTTGCTTGTTTGCATGGCTGTTTGATTTGCTTTTCTACATACTTAGGAGAATATGAATACATAAATTTTCTGGATACTATAATGTTTCAGCCATACATCTTGTGTAACATGCCTAACTTTTCCCATTCCTCTACTATGATTGTTTTTGTAGGTAAACATTCTATTCCATGATCAGTTCCTCCTACCAAGAAATATCTCACTTGATGTCTTCCATGATCAACTCCTGTCTATTCTTGAGATGCTTTAACTTCTGCCAAGATGGTGAGGTTGATAATATTCACGGGAAATTGAGATGAAGTGCACTTGAGCACTCAAACCCTGATTCTCCAAAAGCCCTTATATGGCTATAATGGAAAGCCTACAATATAGAAGATGCATCATATGATAGAAAATAATTACTTGAAACTGGAAGGCCATGGACGTCTATATCAGCGTGCTTCCTACTATAAAGACTGATGAAAGGAATGCTCTGCTCATCATTCTTTCTTGTAGTCCATAACCGCAACACTCACTCACTGCACCAACTTATTCAATTCACAAAGGTAGGCTATCTTTTTGGTCCAAATAGAAATTGAGGAATTGAACAACCTTCAAATAATAAGATAATTAAGCATTGTCACTTCCATTAACTTTATCTATATGTCTAGTATAAATGACATGGTTCTCTCTCAAAAGCCACCCTCATCACTAGCATCTAGGGACAACAAGAACATCCATATGAGGATATGACCAATATAACACCCCCCACAACTGTCTCTTCATAAAAATATGCTGCAGTGCTATTGCCCTGCAAAGGTGCATAACTACAGAAAATCCTGCATCTAAGACCATAAGGTGGAAATTCCAGGCTTATAAAGTTAGGAAATAGACACTCTATCACCAACTAGTGTTGTAACAATAGCCACTAGTGCCATTCCCTTTTCTGCCGGACTGCCACAGCCCTATGCAAACCTCCCAGTCTCATTGGCATAAAATTTTGAACAGTTTCCCTGCATTGTAAGTGACCAAAGCCCCTATGGTATTGGGCTGTGCTGCCATGCATTACTACTACATGTAATCCTATCTAACCCCCTTTACTCTTCCACAATTAGACAAATTGATAACCTCTGCTATTCAAACTATTATTCATTGAACTTACGAAGAAAAAAAAAAAAAAAAAAAAAAAAAAAAAAAAAAAAAAAAAAAAATTAAAGAAACTCTAAGTATCTTTTTATAAATGAGAGTTGATGCTTGATGAACGACGGCCAGCGCCTAAACCTTTAACCCACTCTCTATAAATTTATTGTTTGGGCTTGTTGGGCTGAAAACTCATTCATACTCAGGGTCAATCCAAACTGAGTCCCTACAATATTTATATGATAAAATAAATCCATTTTAATTAATTAATATTAAAATGCTCATGCTTCAACAAAGAGTCTAGACTACAAGCACAACAAACAAATAGGCGCTGAGGGTTCAATCAACAGTAGTTCATTGGAATGAAACCAAAGGCAAGTGTGATTCCACGCTATTAATTTCTCTGCTTTAGAATTGCTTGCATGGGATGGAGCTTGTGAGAAGTGAGTCCAGCTGTGTCCACGTTTTCCTCCTCTTTATCTTTCAGCCTCCACTCAAATTCCTGTACTAACCTACCAATTGTTGTGCATGCTATTAACGATGCCTGAAGTGAACCTGCACATACTCTCTTTCCACCTCCAAATGACATTGTCTTGTACAAATCCATTGGATCATATTTCTTATCAAGAAACCTCTCTGGCTTCCACTCTTCAGGCTTTTCCCATTGTTTCTTGTCCATGTTACACCCGTATATGTTTATAGCAATCTGTTCAACAATGTGCAAGTCAATCAAGTCATGAAATGAATAATTGCAACGTCAAAAGATAGATAAAATAAGAAAACTATGTACCTCACTTCCTGCAGGAATATAGTACCCTCCTAATTGGGTATCTTCATGTGCGTGTCGCAGAGGTATTATTGGAGTTGGACTGTGCTTCCTCAGAGTTTCATGGAAAACAGCACCCAAGTATGGAAGCTTAGATAAGTGTTCCTCAGTCATCTTGTTTGTCCCACAAACATTTTGAATCTCCTTATAAAGAAGATCCTGTTGCATGAACAAGGAATAATCAGTATCATGTAGTACTAACTAACCAAACATTAGTCTCAAAGTTAAATTTTGAGACCGGTTGTGGATCCTTAACAGGCAATTCAGAGTCGGTCACATGTATTATTTTTTGACAATTGATAAATGTAGCACTACAACAATTGGCAAATTAAGAGATACACAATTGTGATCGAAATTATAAATACCTGCCGGTTTGGATCTTTAGCAAGTTCATACATGGCCCATTCAGTTGTAACCATAGTAGTATCTGATATCTCAATGATTGGCTCCCATACCAACACAGTAATTTGGTCATTCGTGAGTGTCTTTGCTTCAGATAACAAGTAAGTGAGGTAAGAACTTACTTCCTGTATCAAATCCTCGGAGAGTTACAACACTTAAATGTAAGAGAGACTTTCATAAATAACTTTGCACTTCTAGACATAAATATATTACCTCTCCTGAAGCAATGCGCTTTTTCTGTGCCTTGATAAGGGCATTCATCACTGCTTGTCTTTCGAAAACCATTCTCTGAATTTTCATTTCATAGTTCTTATTTGGAATCCATTTAAGATATGGGAAGAAATCTCTCCAATCCACTTCAATTGCAGCCTCCATCAAGTCAGACACTAATACCTTAAATATCTCTCCCCTTGACAAAGTGCTCTCAAGCTCCTCCACATAAATAGATTCCACATCATGTCCCAGTGACTACAAGTTCCATGGTGCCCCCCACCCCACCCAAAAAAAAAAATCTTGAAGTTACTATTAGTAATAAGCACATAATCAATATTAGACCCCCCAAAAAAAAAAACTCACTTGTTTCAATGCTAGTCCAAAAAGTTCATACTCAAATATTTTCTTGAAATTCACAGCTTGAAGAGGAGAGTTCTTTATATGAGCATGTAATTTGTTCGAAATATTTTCTATCATAGTGTCTCTGTGGCATCGATGTCGCTTCTGAATAGCAAATAGATATAATAATTAGACTTATATTTGGCAACATAAATAATATGAAGAACGTACATATGGGAGGATGGTATTGTATTAGCAAACCTGTGCATTCGTTCCCAGAACATCTGTAAGTATATATCTCTTTACCATCTTGTGAAACTCATCGTAATCGCTTGTCGCAACCATGCATTTATTACCAGAGAGATGCTTTATGGCGTTTGATAAATTTCTTGTTGAGATGGAGGAAAATCTGGTCACCATAGCCTGAAACAACCACAGAGAAATGAAATATTCCATGTATAATATAAAACAGGCCCCATTATCTTATTATCATCTAGTATTAATTTGTACGAGCATGCATGTTGGATGATAAAGCAAAGAAATTCTAGCAAAGGGAACATTTTGGTAATAAATTCATGGCATCTAGACTCTTTAAGGCATTGATCCAATAAATTCAAGGATTCTAGAAAAACAGCAATAAGAAAAATTGAAATATTTTTGCTTGGTCATGAATTTTTATCAAGGACATTCCAGTACTGCTGAAAAAAAAATTAAAGAAGTACACAAAAAATGTGGTTAATCTTAGTAAGTAAAGGGTGGGTGCCTAAAATATACCAGAAAACAGTCACGAGAAGACAATTTCTAGTAAACTGAAAGCAAACTGGTTTCTATCTTAATTTAAATGGCCAAATTCATATTATTTTTACTTAACTATTAGTCACTTCTTTTTTTTTGTTTTTTGTTTTTGTTTTAGTACTTAACTTTGAACGCATAAGAACAATCTCCTCTTTATTTAGGTTCTTGGATTAGATATATTAAGGGATTTTTTAATATTTTAAATTATAGTTTGAGGTCATTTATGTTTCAAGATTTTCATTTTAGTTTCAAAATTTTCATTTTGTCTAGCATGTTTTATAGGTTTCTTAGCATGACTACTTATTTTATAACATGTTTTATTGCTGTCATGTTGTTGGCCTAACCTTCTTGGGCTAAGATATGCCTAAATACCTTGTTTGTGCTTAGATTTATGCGTCTATGTATTTTTTGTCATATTTATTATTAGATCTACATGTTTGGATGTTGTGCCTAGTGTTTGGCTATGCCTTTATATCTCTTGCCTATGGCTATTGGGTAGGATGTGGATCTAGATGTTGCGGTCCAAACCCATATCCATGAACCTAGGCCTATAACAAAAGGTTTGTATTATTACCTTCATGCATGCCAGCTAGTGCGTTTGGCTTTTGCTTATTTCAATAGCTTTTTGCATAGTGTTTATAAAAAAATATATAGTTTAGGTGATTTTATGTTAAATGGGTGACAAAAAGCTAAAAGATAGTTTAATGCTATAAAGCTAAAAGTTAAATTATTTACAAAAAAAGCTAAAACAAAAAGCAAAAAAGCAAAATTTTTAAAGAAAAATCTAAAAGTGCACTTCAGGTTTGATTCTATTTTCATATTTGTTTTTTATGTTTTAAAATTTTCATTTCGGCCTCTTATGTTTGACTTAGTTTTTTTTTGTTTGCCCTTTATGTATCAAATTTTTTATTTTGACAATTTATTTTAGCCTGTCATGAAAATGAAAATTTTGTAATGTAAAGAGCCAAATAGGAAAAAAAGAAAAAAGAAAAAAGAAAGAAAGAATCAAACATGAAAGTCAAAATGAAAATTTTGATACGTAAAAATATCAATATAAAAATAAAAATCAAACGTAAAAAGCCAAAAATAAACCTCATTACATGTCCAAATCATCGACTTTTTGCCTTTTTCTTAGTTGGCCTAAATTGGCATATATGTCACCCAAAATTAAAGTGGCAAACAAAATAATACTAAAAAAAAATTGATGGTGGAACAACAAATCATAAAATGCAAAGTCAAAAAGCTAAGTCTAAAAACAAAGATAAAAGGAAAACATAACAACTATAATCAACGAAACAAAGTCTAAGAAAAAGTTAATGAAATTGTGGTGCAAAGGGATGGTAATTTGCTTTCGACCCGTAGGAATCCACCCCACCCCACCCCCACCTTGCCTTGAATAGGGCAGGTTTTACTTGACCCGTGTTGGATTGGATTGTACACATGTAGTGGGTTTGGGGTGAGAACCCAAGCTTCATCCGCCAACTCATACCCTACCTTGGTATAGTAAAATAAAATAATATATATAGCTCAATAATTTAGGAATGAGAAAAAAAAAAAATGCAAAACCCACATATGCTTTTTTTCTTAAAAAAAATTATTTATTTAATTTTTTGTTTAGCGACACTCAAAACCTTTAAAAATATTTTGGGACAAGAGGAGATTTGAGGTTAGGATTTGATCTTGAGCCACCATTAATAGATCTTACTAATTAAATTTACAAGAAAATTTACTATTAATATAAAAAGTAATGAATATGACATTATTCTACTCTTGGAATATATTGTGTAAGTTTTTGGTCGTGACTTGAGAGAGCTTATTTAAACCACAACTTATTCAAGGAAGATAGCATTATTGACTATTTTATTTGATTTAAAGAAATCCAGTTAATCAAAGAAAATAAAATATTCAAACCACATCCAAATGTATCTGACCCGGCCCACGAAATCCCTACGGTTAAGACTTAAGTGGTGTCTGTCCTTGTCAATAATCTCAAATCTCAATAATACCAGGGCCATTGTAGTGGAGTGCACTAGTGCAGTACTAGTGATCGATTGGTTACTTGAAAAAGTTTTGTAAAGTGGCACAGTACTGTACTGGTGCTAGCTAGTCCCCGCTATTCACGGCTTAAGAAGAAGAAGAAGAAGAAGAAGAGTACGTACCTCTTTGGCAATATTGGCTGAATTGAGAACAACTACAGTGGAAGCACCAGTTCTGATGGAGTAGATTGGTCCATATATTTCAGCCCACCTTAAAAACGTTTTGTGAGGTTTCTTCTCCTTCATTTGCAGCAAATTTCCTATCACTGGCAACCCTGGAACCACTGCATGCACCACCCAAAGTCCCAAAACCTCATTAATCAATTTCCTAAAACATGATCCAAATTACTTAGTTCATGATGCAAAAAATTCAACTAGCCCATATCAAAATTCCAAATGAAAAAACCAATATAACCCAAAAGGAAATTAAGACACCAGAAAAAAAAAAAAAAAAAAAAAAAAAAAAAAGTACCTGGTACAGGAGGGAGTTTGGAATTTCCATTCTTCTGGGTAGAACGAAATCTTTGTATGAAGAAGGAGAAGAAAATAAACAAAGACAGACCACCAAGAGCAACAGAGGTGGCAAAGTGTGTAGCTTGGAATTCTTGAAGGAAATGTGTTATGCTGGCCATTGATTTTTGCAAGTTAGATAGAGAAAAGGACTAAGGGGACCTTGTTTATTAGACACCTTTATGAACTCCCACATTATATTAGAGCTCTTTTTCTTTTTCTTTTTTTAAATCAAAACTAGTATTGGATTTTCAAAATTCATGATTTGAAACGTTGCATCTGCTAAATGCAGTAGTAGTCACACACGTTATATCATCTGCTTCATGCATTGGCGGAGCGTGTTGCTACCTGAGGGGCCAATGTTTCAATTTGTCTTCGTTTGTTTCTAGGAAATTTTGTCTTTTCTTTTATAACATTCGTTATTATTTTAGAAAAGCTATTCAAAATTTGATTTGTCCCCCCTAAAACAATTTGAACTAATCTATTTACCCTCCGTAAAAAGGAATGAAAACGTAAACCATCAATCAGCAACCTTTCTTAAGAGAGAGTTTATATGGACACAAATTTTGTGCCACAACCATGACAATATTGCAACTATTAATGATGGAAAAAAAATATATAATTTTATGTGAAAGTAATGATTCACCGATCATGCATGTTATTAAGTTATAACAAAAATCGTGACATATGAAATGTGTGGTGGTTGAAGAATTGTTTGAGGAAAAAAAAAAAAAAAAAACCTAGTCGAAGTAATCTCCTAAAAAAGAAATAAATAAAGATTTGAACCAATCTATCTTCTATTAACATTTCCTTTTGTCATTATATATTCGTTGGAGTTTTGAAAGATGAAATATGATATATATATATATATATATATAAGTTGATAGTTTTATATATATATACACATACTTATGAGTTGTAATTTACTTTAGTTTTAGAAAGTTAAGATTTATAAATTTTTATACACTTGCAATATCTGTTTTGAGTTTATCTTTACCAATTTATTAATACCATAATTCTTTCATCCAGAACAACAAATAACGACTTCTCCATTAGCTCTAGAATGACTGCCTTTACGATCTAGTCAAAACACTAATGGAAAGGAATAACTATAGTTATATATTATACATGTGAGGTTAAATTATAACTTTTACACAACACCTTAATTCCAAATTAATTCGTAAGGTGTCTTCAAAAAAAATTAATTTGTAAAGTGTATTTCATTATCAATAATTAATATTAGAAGAGAAAAGTATACAAAATCACTTATATTTTCTCAATAAAACACGGAATTCTCTTGGAATTTTGAGTATAATATATACTTATCTCCTAGTGGTATTGTTTAGGTGTAAATCACACTTAACCCTTTAGATTTTTTACTATAACACAAACAGAAAAATTTAGAGTTGAATTTTCACATAAAATGAAATTACATGGGGTGTTTTGTGTTACACTCAAAAACCCCATAAGAGGTTAAGTGTTACACAATGAACAGTGTTCACATAAAACAATAGCCGTAAAGAAGTTAAGCATTATACTCAAAACTTGAAGAGAGATTCGTGTTTTAGGGGAAAATCATAGGGGTGTTTTGTGTATTTTTCCCATGTTAAAATTTACAAATTAACACATTAATTGAAATAGATATTACAAATTAATGATAATTGATTTGTTAATTTTGATGATGCATGAGATGGACATAACATGTTAATTTTAAATTAATATATTAATTATTAGATTTTATGGTTTAATAGATTTGACAAAATTGGACCCGGATTTGTCAACACAGTCAAGCTTGAAGAAAAAAAGTGGATATGGCTAGATAAATTTCTTTTTTGGTAAGTGGCTAGATAAATTTCTAACCCAGGGAAAATTGGTCAACTAGAAATCCAAACCTTGAAAAATGGATTAATTATGGGATTCACCCGCTGACTTAAGTAGTTAAAACACAATTTTGCCATAAATTTACAACCTGTAGGGACTCAGTTTGGATTGACCTTGAGTATGAATGGGTTTTCAGCCCAACAAGCCCAAACAATAAATTTATAGAGAGTGGGTTAAAGGTTTAGGCGCTGACCGTCGTTCATCAAGCATGAACTCTCATTTATAAAAAGATACTTAGAGTTTCTTTACAACTGGGAGGATGCTCCTCGGCCATGGGCCGAGGAGGCCTTTTGCTTCTCTTTTT